>NW_014012225.1:0-14472 GCF_000611645.1 Monoraphidium neglectum
CCCCAGCCTCGCTGCCCCAAGCCTCCAAGCTTGTTAAATGACGCGTGCATGCTGCACGCTGCTGGGGTTGGCTGCTCCACAGCCATCCATGAAAAGTGCTGGCTGAGCCCCATGCAGCCATCGGTCTGAGCCTTGCGATGTCTTCCCTTACTTCTTACCCCAAACTATTCATTTCAGGTGCGTGATGGCCGCATGGACAAGTTCTACTGGGATCCCTCCTTTGAGGACAAGGTGGGGGGGAGGGGGGGGTCGGAGGGGCAGGAAGGGGAAGGGGCTGCAGGGAAGGGCCCAGGGGCGAGGCACAAGGGAAGCGCGGCCAGCTCTCCTCTTCACTCTGGCCATTTGGCACTTTGTCAGGTGTGGATTGGTGCTCGCATCGTGCATGTCATGTTTTGACAGATTCAAACACTCACAGGCCTTGCTATCAAGCGCTCCTCAGCAACCAAACAAAACAAACAATCGGTTCCATACCATCTCTTCATCACAAAAATCATCGGGCCAGGTGGAGATTGTCCTGCAGATGTACCGCGACGACGGCGTCACCCGGGCAGACGTGGAGGCGCTGCTGACGCGATTTGGCAACCAGGGGCTGGACTTTTTCGGGCACCTGCGCAGCAGCACGTATGACAACCAGATCAGGGACTGGATAGAGCAGATCACAGGTGAGCCGGGCGCGAGGGTGTTTGTTTTGAGGGGGCCAGGGAGGCTTGCAATTGCTGGAATGGTTGTTGTGGGTGTCGAGTCGGAGTGGGTTTCGTCGCAAAAGGGTTTGCTTTGGTCTTTCCCTGAGGGCTTGCGCTTTCCATGCTGTCAATCGCCCTGCACATTCAGTCCAGCTGCGCTGCTGTGGACCCAACTGTCGTGATGCCCACCCGTACTGCTGCCAGCTCCTCTCTGCACCTTCCCCCGGGGTTTAGGGGTTTAGGGTATCCCCCGCCCACTCCCACCACTCACACCACCACCCCCGCGGCCGCCCCACCCCCCAGGCTCCAAGTTTGACGCCGAGAAGATCAACTTTTCTGAGCTGCATCGGCGGCTGGTCAAACAGAAGGATCTGCCTCAGTTTGACCCTGTGACGGCCACCCTGGGCATGCTGGTGGCGGAGGGGGAGAGGCTGGTGGCGGAGCAGGTGCGGCCCTGACAGGGCGGCGCGTGTAGTTGAGCTTTGCCTGCTTTAAGGGGCGTCCCTGCGTGACGGCGTGTCGCGTGACGGCGTGTCGCGCATGGATGGGGTAGGAGATTCTTGGGTTGTCTGGTGTCAACTGGGGGTGCTACCTGAGGAGATGCGTGCATGTGCACGTCCTCTGCGTGCGAGCGTGCGTGCAGGCGTTTACCGGCCTCCGCACGTGCGAGAGGGATTGCATGCCAAGCCCTGTCAAGGCGTCCAGACTAGTGAAGCTGGGCCCACACGAGGGACCTTCGCATCTCCATCGCCCATGCTGCACCGTTGTGTAATCAGCCCACCCACCCCTCTCTCCGCTGATCATTCAACCCCTCTGCCACCCCCCATCCCAAAGGACGCTGTCAACGCCAACAAGCTGTCTGAGGAGTACCTCAAGCACCTGCGGGAGGCAAAGAAGCGGAGCGCCTGGGGGGGCATCGGCCTGCAGGGCGACGGGTGACGGGTGACGCGCGCCGGGTGACGGCCCGTGGAGGGGCCGCAACGGAAGCGGGATTTTGGGTGTGATATGGCTGACGCTGGTTTCGGCATCGTTTTCCTGCTGCATGCCCATTTTGAGCGGCCTGTCTTGAGAGTCATGAGAGCTGTGCAGGTATGATAACTGAGTTTTGATCTTCAGCAGATGATTTGAAATCGGGTCTAATGCAAAACGCCCTGGCGCATTGGTCAGGTTTTTGCAAGCGACATACCATGGCTGCAGCGGCCAGCCTCCTGTGTGGCTGCATCACTTCTTGGGTGTTAACATCCGTCGCAGCTTGCGGCCGCGGAGGGTGTCGCGAAGTCTGCGTTTCAATTGGGGTGCGTGTTTGCAGCTCCCCACAGTCTACTGCATGATCAACGCCTGCTTGCAAAGCAGACCGCCACCTGAAAAGACCGCGACCCTGAAAAAAAGCCATACCCCAGCGCGCCCCACACCCCAGCGCGCCCACCCGACCGCATCCACTGAAAGCGGTCACGGCAGCAGGACGCTCAGGCAGGTCAGGGCTCCGTCAGCCTTTTCAAATTCCGTCAGCCGCGGCAGCGTCCGCAGCACGAGCCCCCTCTCGTCGCACAGCGTGCGCAGCGCGCCCAGCGCGGTCTCGCTGCCCTGCGCGACCACAGCGCCGCCTATCCTCAGCACGTTGGACGCCAGCGCATCACAAACGTACACCATCCTCAGCCCCTCCGCCAGCGCAGGCGCGCGCTCTCGCAGCGCCGCCTCAACCGCATGGCCCGCCGCGTTGTCCGCGAGCAGCAGCGTCTCGCTGTCTACCGCGGAGCAGGCGGATTTCAGGTGCAGGCCGTGGGGCACGGGCAGCGCCACTACAGCAGTGCTGTCCCTGACAGCGGAGAGCGCGGCGCGCATGTGGTCGACGGCCGCCGCGTTGGTGCGGGCGGAGAGGCCTACGAGCAGGTGGCCTGCGACCTGCAGGACGTCACCGCCGTCCAGGACGCCTGGGTGGGGGTTCGGAAGAGCAGGGGCGCGCAAGGGATCAGCGGGCGTCGGGGTGGCCCATGCGCGTTGGGGTTGTGCTGACATCATCGCACACCCTTTGCACCGGCCTCTCTTGCTTGTGGAAGAGATCTGCGGATGGCGGCTGCTTGGTAGGGCGTGACACGAATCCCTACCAGATGCGAAATCGCTTGAGTGGGACAGGGTCGCACGGTACTTGGGCAGCACTTACCCATTCACTCTGGGCTCACCCGGCTGGATGATTTCGTGAATCGACTTGATTATGGGCCGTTTGCCGTCAATGTCGCCACTACCCCTGCTGCTACCGTTGGGGCCACCCTCAGATGCCAGCCGCCGCAGGACTGCCGCCACGGCCTTGACCTCGCCCAGCCGCTCTGGGGCGCCTGCGGCCGCAAGACGAAGGGGCGTGCGGTGCCGGCTGGAGTTTGCGCACGCAGCTGCGGGATATGAGCTTAGTGGTTGCGCCTACGCCTGAGCTGCTGGGCGTGGGGGCGTGGGGCTGATCTGGGATATGGGAGGCACGCCCGCGCAGGGAATCCAAGGCATCGGGTGCCAGCGAGCGCGCACCAGGCCGCGCGACGACCGCTGCGCCAGAGTGCGTTACGACCACCGTATCCTGTGCGGCGAGGGCGCAGGTGCGGGGGAACTTGTGGGCACATGCGGTGTGGGCGAGGGGAGGGACCCAAGCGAGGTTTGGTGCGACGAGGGCCCGGCATGGGCCGTGCCACTGCGTCCTGCTGGCCTGCAGGTCGCACCTCGATGAAGGGGCAGTCAGGGAGCGACTCCTCGGCGTCCAGCTCGATGACGGTGGGCACCTGCAGCGGCAGCAGCGTGCGCACACACGGGCAGGCGGCTTATGCACGCGCGAGCGCGCGCCATGCATGCCGGCGCTCAGGGCGCGCCAGTCCCTGTATGCCCATGCAAGGAGCCCCCGCCCGGCAAGCCACGCCCCGGCCCGCCGCTAGCCGGACAGTGGCATCGGGCTGCCGCAAGACAGGAAAGGTTCCCTGGGTGCCAGGCGTGCCGCTGCGCTGCACGCGGCAAGGACGGCCATCCGCAGGGTTCGTGATAGCGGGACCACACCAGCTCTCGGAGTAACGCCACGTATGCATTGTGCTGCGTCCGCGCCAGGTCGATGTTGATCGGCTCTGTGGGCGCCTCCATTTTCAGGCTGCCGGTCGCAAATGACGATGGGACGCCCCGGACCAGCGCAGCACGCACACCAAACTGCGTCGCATCTGTCGCCAGCGCCCGAGCGAGCCCCGGCGAACATAAAGCAGCTGTTGCGTGCGTTACATACATTGTTTTAATCCGCGATAATGCATGCCAGGCTCTTGCGATCCGCATCGTGCCCTTGGCGCAGAAAGCGCGGTCGGGTCACTACACTAGATCTATACACTTGTTTTTCGAACAATTTGCGACCGTACATAGATAATTACAGTGTGATTGCAGCAGTTTGCTGTAGGGAGCGCCCCTTGAGGAGCAGGCAGCTGCCCTGCATACATTACCGACGGTCGCAAGCAATGACTGACGCCGGCTGCATCCAGTGATCCATGGGATTCACACGCTTGGGCCTTGGTTGAAGCTGTTGGTTGCACGCCACGATGACCCACAGGACCCTTTGATAACTCTCCCAGTCAGCATCAGCGCCGAGATTGCCATGCCGGTCAGCGATGCAGGGTCAATAGCGGTCAACGCCTATGCACAGCAAGCAAAGATCAAGCACGCGGGCTGGCTGATCCCACCGCAGTACAGCCAACCTACAAACCTCGGATTGCATGTCACTGTCACTTGCTGTTGTCATGATTGTGTCTGACTGAGCGTTTGGATGGAAGCCTACAATGGCACCACTTCGTTTTACTGGCCATGTCATGCATGCATTGTTGAGGTGCTGGCCGGTCCGCGGGACAATGGGGACATGCAATAGAGCACTGGATGTGCAATCCAGCAATGTCAGGCATTGATTGCAGATGTCTTGTTGCATGTCATCCCTCCCGTACGCCGCCGGCGTTCACACTCCACTGGCTGATTGGGGCGCACTCCAGCCCACGCCTGATCGACAACTACAGTCAACGTGGTCATAGGCGCTTGATCGCCTGTCGCTCGCCTTTGCCCTGGCAGTGCGCTGAATGAACAGCCCTGTGCCTCAGGCTGCTGTACATGCCCCCCGCCCCCCCTTGGCTCCCAGAAAACAGGGCGCATGTTGGCAGGAGCCCTGGACCTCAGGCTGCTCATCACCCAAGCCATCACCTGAACTTGACAGAAACCCGCAAAGGCAATGTGAGCGACCAGAGCGATTTTACCCACTTCTGCCTTGCCCTGCCTGCTTGCACAGCAACACGCTGCATCAACATCAACAAGTGACACCGGGCCAAGCGAGTCTGCTTGGCCCAACAAGACCCCAACGAGGTCAGGTCAAGATAGGTCAGACGTTGGGTGGCATGCGGTCCTGCAGCAGCCAGAGGCCCGTCAAGTCCTCAGAGTCGGGGTCCGGCTGCACCGCCAGGAAGTGGAGGCCCCTGGAGGGCGGCCAGGAGCGCGGTGGAGCAGGGGGCAAGGGAACGAGATCGTGAGCTGGAGCAAATGGCTCAGGAGTGATGAAACTTCATTCCAAGGCTAGCTTCTTCACCTCCTGGGCATGGGTTCAGCAACATCCTCAAGCAGCCACCGCAGCAGCAAGATGGCTGTGCAGGTCTGCCGGGGCCACTCGAGACCATGCACGCGCAGGCCGCTATTAACATGCACCAGCTACTTGCTTCCCCCGCCCAGCCACGGCCCCGCACCGCGTGCCCTCCTTGGCGTCCTCCCAGCCCTGCGCCTCCTCGATGCTGTCCGGGCTGGCCCGCCACCCGCCGTAGCGCCAGCGCTGGTTGACGCCGGTCTCCAGGATCAGGCAGGAGCGCTCCACGTCCGCCTTGACGCCTGCGTGAGAAGGAGGTTGATCAATTAACATCGTTGAAAACCTCAGCAGTGGTCCAAACCAGTTGTCAGGAGCGCACCTCAGCCTGACAGTGCGGCGCCATGGCACTTGTGTGGCCAGGGAGCCACCAAGCGGAGGGCAGGATATTGGTTGACGCCGCCCCTTCCCCTCAGCGCGTGCCCCGGGTCACCTGCAATCTCGAGACCGTTGGTCCACGCGGCCAGGGGCATGGCGCGGCGGCTGAAGACGGCGACGCCCGGCACTAGGATGTCGCGGGGCAGATCTGCCAGGCCCGCGGATGCCAGGGACATGGTCGCGCCAAACATGTTGCCCTGAATGGTGCACACAGTGGGAGGCGCGGCGTGAGGGGCGCGGGAGACAGTAAGGGGGGGGGGAGTGTGGGCGGCCCCCCGCGAGCATTCACCAAGGCTCCGCGCCACTGCCGTGGCCCTGCTCGGCCGAGCCGTCCGCCTCTCCATGCGCCTGCTCTGCCAGCTCAGCGCACGTCGTGCGCCCCACCGACACACTGGCTACGCGCCCCATGCCCGCGGCCGCGCGCACCTCCTCCACAGTCTTGAGCATGTCCAGCAGGGGCCCCAGCGGCAGCTGCACAAACGCCCACTTCTCGCCGCGCAGGGCATCGGGCAGCGGCTGGCAGGGCACGGTGGGGAGCGAGTGCAGGATGACATGGGGGTCAGGCGAGGGTGCGGCTGCTCCTCTGCACCTCGTGTTCCACCCCGCGCCTAGCCGGCTCCCGCACGCCCGATTGCAGCTGCACAGATAGCTTGAAGTGCGCCGACGCCCTGTATCCCAGTCTGCCAGTCCTGGCAATGTTCATAACCTCCTTCGTCACAAGAACTCACACCCACTCCCCCTACTGACACCCCCCCAACCCCCCGCGCGCCGCACCTCTGGCACCCCCAGGTCAATGTTGAACATGGTGGTGGCCTTGTCGCTGTAGCGGGGGTCAACCTTGTACACACTCTCCAGGCGCTCCTCAAGCAGGCCTGGGGAGGAAGTGGGAGTTGCAGTCACGTGAGAGCGGCCGTGTCCCCGCTTTCTCAGCAAAGGGCACGTGTGGAGGGAGCCCGACAACGTCTCCTCTCAGCACATGCATGAATACAGCGCAGCTGGATTGCCGTGCGCCGCTCACTCATGATGCTGAAGCAGCGGCGGCTGGGCAGTGCCTTGATGCCCACGTCCCCCAGCGCCTTGGTGATGATGGTCTGCATCTGCCCGCGGAAGAAGCGCGCCTTCTCGGGCACAACCGCGCCCGGCCGCTGCAGCAGAGCCTCAAGCGCCTTGCGCAGCTGCACAGGTGGGGGCGTGCGGAGCGGGGCGCGGATTGGGGTGAGCGGCTGGCCGCCGAGACGGAGCGGAGGTCAGCACTGGTGCAGAGCATGGATCCAGCAGCAGTGTCTGTTGTTGGCGAATGCTGCCTGACGCCATGACACTGCGTTTCCTCCTTGCAACGGGCGGATTCGATCAGCAGACAGACAGCGGTCAGCGTGTGCCTCGCCGCGTGAGTGGCTGTCATGCGTCGTCCGACTGGCTGGCCATGGGTGGCACTGCAGGGGCCGACACATGCCGCCCAACCGGGCGCCACCTGCCATGCGCAGCTGTCTGCTGCGTGCCACCAAATTATTTGTTGCAACGCCGTGCGCCACGCCGCGCATTCAGCGCGATCCATGCCGCATCCGGCATGCGACATGCAGCATGCGCCACCAGCGGCGTGCGCCGCACCTCTATGCTGTTGATCTTGCTGTTAGGAAAGTACTGCGTGTACTCGAAGCTGCGGGACGTGTCCGTAACCACCAGCTCCCAAACCTTCTTGCCACGCTCGTCTAGCAACGGGCGGGAGCAAAAGTCGAGCTCCCATGTGTCGCTGGTTGGCGCGGCATTCGAGGGCGCGCCGCTGCTGCTGGCCTCGTCCACCGCCGCCGCGGCCGCTTCTGTCGAGCGCCTGACAACGGTGTGTGCTGCATGGCGCCGAGCTGAGCCGAATGCGACGTGTTGCTGCTGCCTAATTGAACCCCTCGAAACGCTGCGCGCCTGCATCCCCGCGCGGGCTTGCATGATGGCGGTCTGCTTGCGATGGGCCCTCCAATGCCAGGTTCTGCTCTGCTCGAGCTGCGCGCCAGACGCTTTTATCAGCTTACGTGCACTTTGCATCTGCGAACGCAAGCTGGCATCTCTAGTTCCCGCGCTAGCAGCCCGAGCGTCGGGTGAGCACAGTTGTGGCGAGGCAAGAATCGAGAAGCCCTGCACGACGTGCATCAACCCGACAGAGTCAAAACCAAATGAGATACTCGATACAATGTTCATTAGCGCGCACAATCGCGCTGGCCCCACGCTTTGCATCGATGTCGTCAGCGGCCGCCATGCGCTAGTGTTGACCAGGGCGTCTGCCAGTGGATGATGGCTGTGGGTGCCACATTCAAGGCCTAGCATGGTTGTCACAGCCACATGTACCTAGAATCCAGCGAATGCATAACAGACGCAGGTTCGCACACGCACCATCACCACCTGGTGTTGTGACAGATGGCATGGCTTTGTTGGATGATACTTGCAAGGCTTGGCTGATGGGCTATAGTCATTGCCAATAGCTGCATTTACACAGGCCCGAACTCTTCGCTGCTGCTGCCCGTCGCCCCTGCTGGCAATGTATCCAGCCATCGCTCAGCCACAGCGGCCCGCAGGTGGCGCAACGCGGCTTCGTAGGCGCCGCCGCTCAGGCCGTGGCTGCCGCCGCCAAGCGCCGCCTGCTCCCCTTGACGCAGCCTGATGAAGCCACCGCCGCCACGTGCCTCAACCACGTCTCGCACCCTGGCGTCTATCTCATTCAGCAGCTGCAGCGGCGTGCACCACAGCTCGTCCGTCTCCGCATCCTCGGCCGCTGCGCTGCCGCCCTCTGGGGGCGGCGTGAAGCAGTCGGGCAGCAGCGCCTCTCGCTCCCCCTCCGAGCTGAGGCCAAGCAGCAGCTCCAGGATGCGCGACGCGGCAGAGGGCGCCAGCAGGGCGGCCTCCTGCTCGGGGCTCGAGATGCGCAGGCGGCCGACGACGGCGGCAAAGGAGCGGCGGCGGCGGGCGCGCATGTCCTCCGCCAGCTCAGCGGCCTGGTTCAGGATGGGATGGGGTCGGACAATTGGGGAGGCGGCCGAGATCGTCCGGTTACAGGCCCAAGAATACAAGGGATGGGAGGGGGGAGCACACGCCCGTGTTCTTGGACAGCAAGCACGCAATCAGCTACTCCATTTGATGGCGCGGCTCGAACTGTGCGCCCAACATCTGCATCACCGTGCGGTCCTTTGTCTAGCACATTTGCCGGCCCCGGCAACCCAGACCCTTGGCTACAGGGCCCCAACCTCCTTGTGCGCCTTGGCCACGCCCGCGGGCGTGAGCGCCGCCGGCGGCGCGACCGCCAGCAGCGCATCGTAGGCCGGGCTGTAGCCCTCGCGCACGACGGGGCCGCCGGTGACGGCCTCTGCCAGCTGCGTGGCGTAGCTTGCCGGGTCGGAAGCCATCAGTGCCTCCTGGGGGTGGGGTCGGGGCGTGGGGTTGGGGTGGGGGGACAGCAGACGTACGCACGCGGGCAGGGCGGCGGTGGCCACGGCCGGTGGCAGCAGGGTAGCCTGCATCAGCTGCTGCCCGGCTGCCAACCCTGTCAAGGCCCGCCATCGCTCATGGGTCAGCGCTGCAGGCTCCGCACCGTTCCGACACCGCTCATGCCAGAATCTGATGCACCCCAACCCAATACGTCAGCGCGCGCGCCCGACGCACCTGCTGGCCGTCCCCGCCGGCCAGAACCCTGAGGCTATCCACGTACAGCGCATCCATTCGCTCCTCCTCAAGCCGCTCTCGCGCCAGCACCAGCCGCTCGCACAGCGCGCCCAGCGCGCGGCGCTCCTCTGCACTCGCGGCGCGTGCCTCCAGGTCTGCCACCCACGAGATGAAGGGGACGGCCGTCGCGGAGGGCTGGGCGCGCAGGAAGGCGTCCAGCTGCGCGGAAGCTGCAGGGGCCTCTGAGAGCTTTGTCAGGATCGCCAAGAGCACGGGGTAGCGTGCCGACGTGCTCTCCTCCGCCGCCGCTGCTGCTGCCGGCACACCACCGCCACCATCGCCACCGCCACCACCGGCTGCGGCTGCGGTTGAGCGACGGGAAGCTCTGCTGTTGGGGCTGCTACCGGTCGTCCGCAGCATGAGGCCACAGACAGCGCAGATGCCGGCTGTGCCGCTTGGCATGCTCGTGCTGGCAACCGTGCAGACCGCTGGTGCGAGTGCCGCCGCGGGTGTGCTGAATGTAGAGCTCAAGTGCAAGCCGCGGCTCGTTCTGACACTTTGTGCCAGTGAGTTGCGGCCAGAGGCTCCAGCAAGGCTGCCTCTGGCTCGCTGCTGCATGCGTGAGACGTTCATGCTTGCTGGCGCCATGTACAAAATCCTGCAGAGGTCCAATACGTGCGTTGTCAATCAATTGTCCCCTCATCTGAAACATCAGGACAGGAGAAGGCTCAACCCTCAGATCAGAACTGCACGGTGACCCACCAGTGATGAAGTGACACAAGCACACAACACGGCTGTTAGATGATATGGCACAGTGCCTCAAGGACAATGAAGATTCTTTGAAGGCTCTCACGACAGCGCCTGCTGGCTCGACATCTGAAGGCCTCACGCTGAGCTTTGACCAACTGTGGACTCTGCTGATCTTGCGTATGCATTCCACCCCTTGAATGAAAGCACACAGCTTTACACTCTGAAAAACAACTGGACAGCCTCGCCAAATTATGCACAACTCAGGCGTTGCGGGCATCAGCAACTGGGTGGTCAACATCAACACGCAACACTCCCACAACTGTACCAGCACCAAAGCCGGTTGTCAAGCGCTGGCCAATCCCGCATGTCTGAAACAACATTAATGCTGGCGGCTCGACCTACGCACCTGCAACGCCTGGGACCAGCAGGCGCCGAGGCAGCAGCGAAATCACGAACGTGCCGCCGTGCTGCCCCTGGCCCTTGAGCGCTGCAGGGTCTCCCAACACTCCTTCGAGGGGCGGCCCTGCCGCAATGAAAGAGCACCGCCCCCAAAGATCCCTCGCACATCCCTCCCACGCCGCCGCCTCGCCGCCCCTGTTTGGCAGCGCGTTGAGCAGCTGGCAGTAGCGCCACGCGAGGGCGGCGTGCAGGCTGGGGTGCAGCGCGTGCGACGGCGGCGCCACCGACAGCCTGGAGGGCCAGTGGGGTTGGGTGGCGGCAAATTATGAGGTACGGCAGGCTGCACACAGCGCGCCTGTCAGCTAGAACATGCCCAGAGATCCCCCTTTCAAGAGGCAACAGGCAAGAACAGGACTGCATGTCTGCATGCGGGTTGCACATCAGCCCGCCGCTGCACCTTGCGGGGTCGAGTTTGGAGAGCTTGGCCGCCTCCCTGAACATGCCCTCCCCATACATGACGCGCGCCGTCCTCGAGTACACCACCCCCAGCAGCGCCAGCACCGGAGCCAGCAGCGGCGCCGCCTCGCCGCCGGCGGCCTCTGCAGCCTTGAGGGCGGCGCTGAGGCGCTCCTCTGCCTCTTCCCACTGCTTGGACGCCATGCTGACCTGGCACGTGAATTTGAGGGGCAGCCCGGGCTGGAAGGGTTTGAAGCCGGGGCGTTCCTAGTGCTGTTGCATGAATTGTAAAGCCTGGGTATATCATCTGCAAAAAGGGCCGCCCGCGCAACGGCTGCGCACAACGCCGCACGCGGCTAGCCACTGCATCAAGTCGTACGCGTTCATACGGTGGGGTAACAATATACGCTGCATGTTAACCCCATTACCCCCACCCAGGCGCACCTGCGCCAGCCCAAGGGACGCGTCAGCCTGCACCTCCCGCGCAGCCCGCGCCGACAGCAGCCCCGTGTCGCCGCCAGGCCCTGCAGCCGCCGCGTCGGCCGCTGATGCGGCACTGTCTGACGCGCTCTGGTACGCCTCGGCAGCTTCCGGGCCCTTTCCCTGGAGCAGCAGGATGTCCCCAGAAAGCTTGGCCGACGCCGCCTCGAGAACGCCCCCGCTGCCGCCCGACGGAGCCTCCCACCTGGGTTGCTCCGCAGCTGTGGCGTCCCCCGCCGCAGCAGTGACGAGGCGCTGCAGCGAGTGCAGCAGCGGGGCGGCGCTGCTGGACCCGCTGCTGGCGGTGTCTGATATCACGACAGGCGGGCTCGCAGCGGCCGTGGCGGCGTCGGCGTCCAGGCCGGCGGCTAGCAGCGCCCTGACCTGCTGCAGGCGGGCCGACAGCGAGAGCTCGCCCAGCTGCTCGGCAGGCACGCCAGGGGGGGTGGCCGCGGCGGCAGCGGCTGCGGCAGATGCCCATTTTGCAGACGCAGCCTGGCGCGTTCGTCAAAGAGAGATGGCCGGTGTTACGACAGATGTGAGTCGTGTGCACCCGCGCAGCGTTTGACCTTGACACCCTGGCAAGCCGGTCACGTGCCAGCACACGCAAAACATGCACTGTTAAGCCAACCAGCGTGTGGCTGCTGCCTGCTCCGTCGATTGTGCGCTGCTGGCTCACCCAGTCTGCCTGCGCTCCGCTGATCTCAGACATTACCAGCAGCAGCCTGGGAGTGGTGGGCATGGTGCGGCGTCCCCAGTGCATGGGGCTTGGACGGCCGTGCCCTGCAGCTGTGCATCCAGCAGGAGCAGGTGGCAGCCTTGGCAATCCTCGGGCCGCTGATCTCAGAGCGGCGCGAGACCAAAATCAAGAAGAATGAGGGGGAAGGAAAAATGCATGCCAGAGCTCCGCCACTCTGTGCACACCTGCTCGTGTCGACGCCGGCATTGGAGTCTGGCTGCATGGCCAGCCCTGACTGCACCACATCCATAGCTGCGAAGCCCCCCTGAGTTGTTTGTTTAGCGGCGAGAAAGGATGCGGGGTGAGAGCTCTGCTCTCGTTGTGCGGGCCCCACCGCACTGAGAGATGCTGGCTAGTTGCCCAGCGGCGTGGCGCATGGCAGCAATGCAGGCCGTGGCAGAGGGTGCCTTCGCGATGAGGGTCTGGCTACTCTGCACCTCTTGTCGGGCGTAGGCGATCATCTGGTCCGTCACGCTGGGGCCCGCCGCGCTGCTCCATGCCCTGGTCGCTACGAGCACGTTGCGAAGCGCCGCGGCGGGCGTGGTGGCTCCTCGGCGCGCCGCAGCGAGCCCTAATGCGGTCAAAGCCATATTATGGTTGATAATCACGATCAAACTTCCACTTCACATGTGGTACAGTCCCCAAAGCCCCGTCACAATGAGAACTTGGCCGATGATCTTGCACCTCAGCGCTGTCACAACCAATCGATTGTACAATTGTATGCATTAGGATTCCCATACATAGGAAACAAGACGAGTCGCCGATTGCCAGTCACCCCAGCGAACCGCCTTGTTCACTGTAGACGAGACCAGCGGGAGCCTAAGCGAAATCAAGCAAGACGCCAACAAGATTCAGCAATTAAAAAACCTGTGAGGCAGCTGCCCTCCTGCCTCCGCCCGTCTTATTGCGGGAGCAGCGGGAGCGCCGCCGTGCGCAGCTCAAGTGGATCGTCAACTGAAGCGGGACATCAACTGTAGCAGCGAGAGCGACAGCGGGTATAACAGCGGCGTCATAGAAACTGGCAGAAAGGACGCGCCTGGCGCCACCGCGAGCGCAGCAGCAGGAGGGATGGGGGCCAAGGAGGACGTGGAGGATGCCGAGGAGCGGCCCCTGCTGCGCCCAGGCAGCCCCTCCGCCGGCGGCGCGGGCCGCCTCACCCGCGCGGGCCTGGCCCCGCAGCTGGGCCGCGCCCTCAGCCTGCGCAGCGGCACCGCGCGTGTGGTGCTGGCGGCGGCGGTGTCCGTCGCGTGGATGTTTGTCAGCAGCCTGCTGATCCTGCTGAATAAGTACATCCTGAAGGACCTGAAATTCTCGTGAGTCGCTGGCATTCGCTGGTACCAAAGAATGATAATCAACAGGCAGGGGCGGGAGAGTGAACATGGGCGAGGCACCCACATGGCTTGGGGCGCTGAGGGGCGCCTGCTGCACCGCTGCAGGGCTCGCTAGCGAGCTGGCAGCACAGGACAGCGGTAGGCAGCCAGACATTCTCGCCTTGGTGCGGCTCGTGCGTGCGGGACAGAACCAGACGCCAAGCTGCCTAAATTGACTGCCCAGCGGTGGTGCGCGTTGCAATGGTTGTGAAAGCAGTGGCATGCACAGGCAGCGCAGGGGAAGCACGGATTGGCAAAGCGCCCCTGCGCTTGTTAAATCCCCCGTTTCACCCCCCCCCCCAAAACAACCCCACCCCGAAAAGGTATCCCATGACGGTCAGCAGCCTCGGCATGTTTGCCAGCGGGGTGCTGTCCACCGCCGTGTGCCGCACCTTCAAGCTCGTCAGCCCAGAGAACCAGGTGCGGTCGCCGGGGCGCGGAGGGCGCGGTCCGGCTGGTGTGGCGGCAGAGCAACACCGCACACTCGCTAGCTGGCGCCTCTGTTGGTCGCTGTCAGCCACCTGCAGGCCAGCAAGGGGCCTGAGTCCACGCGCTGCTTTGATCGTCGATCAAAATCGGGGCGTGCGTGGGCCGCCAAGATTGGATCAGTTATGATTTCCCTGCACATGGAGGAGGCTGCACCCCAGCAACGCAGCAACAGGCCGATCCGTCCGCCGCGACACTGCTGTACTCGCTGGTGCACTTCAGCACCTTGCTCGACGCCGTCGACCCACGTCTGCGCGTGCATCACCCCACCACGCACCCCGAGGCAGCTCCAACCCTTCAAAATGCCTGTCCCTCACCCCAAACCACCCCCACACGTGAACCCCTCCACCCTCACCCCAAACCCCCTTACCCCGCTCACCAGATCTCGTCACGGTTCTACTGCACCCACATGCTGCCTGTGGGGTTCTTCATGGCCCTCACACTCTGGAGCGGCAACAC
>NW_014012224.1:0-7492 GCF_000611645.1 Monoraphidium neglectum
CGTCGCTCGCGCCGCGGCGCGCGTCGGCCGCCCCCGAGCCCGGCGCCGCGCCGCACGTGGCCGGCGGCGCGGGCGGCCTGCCCGAAGAGGGCCTGCTGACGTTCATCGCCCATGTCGCGGCGGCGCTCCCGGCTAAGCGCGCGGACGAGCCCCTGCTGCTGCTGCACCACATCGGCGACCTCGTCCGCCGCCACGCGGGCGGCGCGCTGGAGCGGCTGCGGGCGGCGCTGCTGCGGGCCGGGCTAGGGGCGCGGCTGGTCGCGGCGGCCAAGGGTGATCTGGACGAGGGTGATCTTGTGCTGGAAGAGGGCGCCGCCCACGCGGTCGACGCTGCGGCAAACGGCGGCGGCCCGGCCCGTGACGCCAACAGCAGCGCCGGGGCGGCCCAGAACGGCGGCGCGCACAATGGCCAGCGGCAGGGTGCGGACGAGGGGCGGGGCAGTGGTGGGGCCAGCAGCGGGGGCGGCGCGCCGCGGGAGGAGCTGCGGTCGGCGGCGCGGGGCGCGCTAGCTGTGGCGGCGCTGCTGGTGCTGAAGCAGTACCTGATGGCGGCCTACTGGCTGGCGGACGACCGGGTGGCGGAGTTCGCGCCAAAGGGGGACAAGAAGCGTGCCGAGGAGAAGGGCGTCGTGGCGCGCAATCCAAAGGCAAGCAGGCGCCGCCGAGCGGGGCAAGGGGGCGACACGTGCTGTGCGCCTGCTGGCCCATTGTGTGGTAGCTTGCCACTCGCATGCTCCACCCCACTCAAGGACCTGATTCCCACAAGGACATGAGACCCGATCTCTCCCTCTTCCGCAAGCGTCATCGCCGACCCCTCACCTTCCGCCCCTCCCCTGCCCCCCTCCCCTTCTGCCGCACCGCCCCACGATGTCACAGGTCGTGTTCAGCCTGTCGGTGCTCACCGAGCGCTGCCTGCAGGATGAGGGGGACGTTCTGGCCGAGCTCTTCTGCAACCTCAAGGTGCGCGCCCGCCCCATGCGACGCGTGCGCACGCGGGCGCCATGCGGGCCCGCGCGCCGCGGCCATGATGCGGCCGCTCTGCGTGCATGCACCCTGCTTTTTGTCCCTAATGCATGCATGCCTGTTGCAGCATTCTTGCGGCGCGTCATGGCGGAGTCTGTTGACCTCATAATTGTTCTTCGTTGCACAAGAAAACAACAACATCCAACATGCGCACCCTCAACTTCACCAATCCAGGGCCTGATGGACCAAGATGCCACCTGCCGCGGCATCGCGCATGGCGGCGCCGAAGGAGGCGGCGACGACGGGAACGCGGAAGACGGCGGCGACGCGGAAGGCGGCGGCGGCGGCGGCGGCGAAAGCGCGGACGTGCCGCAGCATGGCGGCGCGGCTGCAGCAGCAGCCGCGGGAAAGGCGCACCAGCGGCGGTCGTCGACGGCTGCTTTGGCTGGCGCGGAGGGGACGCCGGGCGTTGCCTCGAAGCCAGGCAAAGGCCTTGTCGTTTTCAGCACCAACGGCCGCAAGCCGCCCGGCGGCGGCGGCAGCACGCGTGGCAAGGGCGGCGGCGGCAGCAGCAAGGGCAGCAGCGCGCGTGGCGGTCGCAGCGGTCGTGGAGGCTCGGCCCCGCGCGGCCGGGGCGGGCGCAGCGGCGCGAAGGGCGGCGGCAAGCGGCGGAGGCGCAGCAGCCGCAGCGTGAGCGATGACGAGGACAGCGGCGAGGACGCCGGCGCGGCGCTGTGCAGCGATGATGAAGAGTATGAGCCGGCCAAGCAGCTTTTTTAACGACCAAGCCACCGGCCAGGGGGCGCGCCGTCTCTGCGTGTTATTACGATCGCGGTTTCGTGGGGTGGCGGTTTTGCACGCATTTTGAATCAGGACGCGGATTACAGGCCCCGGCGCCAGCGGCAGCAGCAGCGTCGGTGCTCCTTTGACAAACATAACTTTTGTATGCTTTGACTTACGACGTCACGCATTCCTTTTTCCAGCGGGGCTGCCGGCTTTGGGTGCCAACCTTGTCGCAACCGCACACTGCAACACATGTGTGTGTCCCGTTGCTGCCTTCAGTGGGCAGTATGAAGCACCCGAGCCCGTGCACCCCAGTCCGTGCACGACTGTAACAACCAAACACCCTAGAGGTTGGCATCATTGATGGCATCCGGGCCGGGCTGCAGGCTGAGATCTTTGGAGCGGTTGAAGACTGGTCGGTTGTGCACCATGTGGGTCTTGGTTGGACCTCTTGGCCCGCTGTTGACTGGGTAAGATTTCGCCACCTTTTCTTCGACTCAGCGCCGTGTAGCAACGTGATGGGAGACGCAACGCGGTGCGCAGCTGCCGCGAAGTTGGGTCCCTCTGCAGACTCTGCCTGATCAAGGTAAAACTCCAATAGTAACAGGGCACATTGAACCTCTCCAGAGTTTCTAGGTGGCCAACGGCGAGATGGCGGCACCGGCAGCCACCCAGCATGCCGAGCTCGAGGAGCTGCGGCAAAAGATTGCAGCTCTCCAGGTCCGTAATATCACAAATTATTGGATATCTGCTGCATCGGGCACGTTGTGCCGCGTCCAAACTGACCTCGGGCTTCAGCATGGCTGATTGACAGCCGCTGCGCCGCTGCGCACTGTGCCCCCCTTGCTGCTTGTCGCTGCGCAGGCCGACCTGCGGGAAAAGGAGGCGAACAGCGAGCTGGTGCACCCCTACTCCCAGAGCTATGGCCGCGCCATGATCAGCAGCATCCTGGGCACGTCCGACGGCGGCAAGAGCCTGGTGGGCTTGTCGTTGTAGTGCACTGCGCTTGCCCGAAATCCTCACACATCCGTGCCTGTGCCTCCACGCAACACGCTCTCGTTGCCGAGTGCTTGCACAAATCGGCAGCCCGACGACATTAGCCGCCACCACTAACGTTTGCATTGCTGTGTGTGTGCAGGCGGGGACCAAGCTGCGGGTTGGCGGTTGGGTGAAGACGGGCCGCGAGGCGGGCGCGGGCGCGTTTGCATTCCTGGAGGTCAACGATGGCAGCAGCTTTGACAGCCTGCAGGTGCGGCGGGCCTGCAGAATGAGTGTGCACGTTTTTTGTTCGCGCGCTCGCGCGCGCGCGTGTGTGTGTGGGTGTGGGTGTGTTTGTTGGTAAAGAATGTGGGTACTTGCGTGCAGTGACAGTCAACTGTGCAAGCGGACTGCTGACTAGGTGGGCGTTTCTCTCCCTTGGCTCTGCACGGGAGTTGCTGCCTGGCAACGCCGCTCCGCAGCTGCCTCCAAAGACCCACGCTGGCGTCTTCGCGGCGTCTTTCCCTCACGCCCCGCCCCTGCCGCGCCCGCCCCGCGCTCCCACCCCCGCAGGTGATGGTGACCAAGGAGGTGGCGGAGGAGGTGGGCGGCCTGAAGCGCCTGGCGCCCACAGGGACGGCTGTGCTGGTGGAGGGGGAGCTGGCTGAGACGCCAGAGGGCACCAAGCAGGCGGTGGAGCTCAAAGCCACAAAGGTGGGTGTGCGCACACGCGCGCGCGCGCCTCTGTGTGTAGGTGGGTGGGTGGGTGAGAGTGTGTGGGTGAGTGTGTGCGCGCGCACGTGTATACGCGTGTGTGCCCCGGGGGGCGGTGGTCTTCTGCAGCAGGCCGTGCTGGCAGTCGGGAGGGCTGCGTTGCGCACGCGGCGGGGTCGGAGACTGTGCGTGAGTCTGCAAGCGCTGGTGTTGCCTCCCCAGCAGGCTGCCAGGCGCGGGCCCCCTCTGCCAGCAGCCTGCCCTCCTGGCCGCCCGCCAACGCGGCGCCCCGCCCGACGGCACCGCCCGCGCCTCGTCCCGTGTGTTTCGCCCCCCCCCCAGGTGCTGCACGTCGGCGCGTGCGACGCAGCCACCTATCCCATGGCCAAGAAGAAGCAGACCCTGGAGTTCCTGCGGGAGAAGGCCCACCTGCGGCCCAGGCGCGTGCACAGGGAGCACGACGGCGAGGGATTTGGTCGCCGGCCCCAAGCCTGGAACGTGATTCGCAAACAGAGGCCTTCTCAGGGCTGCCACTTGGGCTCGGCGCTCCCGGCGGGGCCGGCGCATCTTTGTTGGCTCTGTGGTGTGCCGGCACGCGAACAGCCGGTGCAACAGGTTTCGCTTGCACCAGCTGGAAAGTATCGGAGACTCACCACCACGCGTCCGCGGCCCGCCCATCCACCTGTACCCTCTCACCAAACGCAGGACCAACACCATCGGCGCCGTGGCGCGCATCCGCAACGCCCTGGCCTTCGCGACGCACTCCTTCTTCCAGGGCCGCGGCTTCTACTACGTGCACACGCCCATCATCACCGCCAGCGACTGCGAGGGCGCGGGGGAGATGTTTGCGGTGCGCGCCCGAGCCGCGGGCCGCGCCCTGCGGCAGGGGGGCGTCGGGCCAGGGCCGGGCGGGTTGAAGGGGCCATCTGCTTCCGACGCAGCAAGGCCTTTGGCCCGGTGCGGCGTCCATTTTTTCCTCAGCGTGTTTGAAACCTTCGCGTCGCCTCGGTAGCTTCGGGCATGTCACCCCCCCTCACCTATTACCCATGCTACCGCCCTCGACATGAGACCCCACAAAACGGCCATCGACCCCGCCCACAGGTGACCACCCTGTTCGGCAAGGAGCAGGAGCTGCGGGCGCTGCCGCCGCCGCCCTCCAAAGCTGAGCTGGAGGACTTGCGGGGCCGCGTGGCCGCGCAGGCGGAGCGCGTCAAGGAGGCCAAGGGGGTGAGCCGCGCGGGCCGGGGCCTGGCCGGGCCGCGGCGGCTGGGGTGGACGCGGGGCGCGCCGGCCGGCGCACGCGCCCGGTCGTGGCTTTGCCTGCCGCGTCGCGGATTAAGTGTTTGAGCAGCCTGCAATCTGATGTTATTGAGGGGGAGCGGTTATTCATATGGGTGTGGGGTGGGGTGCGGTGCCAACTGCTTCTGCAGGCAGCGGCTGCGGACAAGGGCGACGCGTCCAAGGCGGCCGCGTCCAAGGCCGAGGTTGATGCGCTGCTGGCGCTCAAGAAGGAGCTGGAGGCAGCAGAGGCGGCGGCGCTGTACCAGGTGAGGGGGCGTGGTTGGGGCCGGGGTGGTTGGGGTCGGTGACTGTGATTTGAGAGAGTTGAAGGGGGCTGGCGGGAGGGGGCGGGAGAGGGGGGCCAGCAGCCCAAGGTGGGGGTTGCAGCAGGGCCAGGTGGCACCTCCCAGGTGCCACCAGGCCTGGCAGCCCTTCGCGCGAACCAAGCGTACGGCAGGCCTCAAGGTATGCAATCATGTGCTGTGGATCATCAAAAATGGACTGCTGCTTGCTTTTCCTGTGCTCTCCGAAGCATATCCTGCGCCTGCCTACCAATTCGACCTCCTGGCGGCGGCGAGCACACCCACAAACCCACCTGCACGCTGGACGCCGCACCCGTTGGCTGGAGCCCGCCCCTCCCTCTTTCACAAGGCCCCTGCCGCGCACCCGAGGGCGCCCAGCCGCATTCCCACCTCGCGTCCCACCACTTTCTCGCGCCCCCGCACCCGATGCGGCAACGCCCGCAGGGCGGTTTCAGGCGCACCCCCCAGGGCGACCTGGACTACAAGGACGACTTCTTCAGCCGCGCCGCGTTCCTGACGGTTTCGGGGCAGCTGCAGGGGGAGTACTACGCCAGCGCACTCTCAAACATCTACACATTTGGGCCGACCTTCAGGCGCGCACGCAAGCATGCGGGCGCGGGTGCCAGCACTGTGGCGGTCTGGTAGACCCCAAACGCAGTGCAGTCGCGTGGCCTGGGTTAGCATTGCATGCAACAAGTTGGAATTGTGGATATTCGGCTCGTGTCTAAGGGATTCTTGATGTTGCAAACTTCCAACATTTAAAACTCCCCTTTTTGTTGCATGAGGTGTCTCGCAACAACCCTCTCCCATGATCCCTGCCCCGCCGCCGCCTCGCCGATTTGCAGGGCTGAGAACAGCAACACCACGCGCCACCTGGCGGAGTTCTGGATGATTGAGCCGGAGATTGCGTTCTGCGACCTGCAGGTGTGGTGCAAGTGTGTGTGTGTGCGCGCGCACCTGGATTCGCTTGAAGGAAGACTTGTGTTGTGTGTGTGTGTGTGTGTGTGTGTGTGTGTGCGCGCGCGCGCGTGCGCCTGGATTTGCGTGAGGGTAGACTTCCTGCAAGAGTTGAGCCGACCATGAGAAAGCCCGACTCAAAGGCCTTGCCCTGTCTCCTCCCCCTCACCCCGCGATATTGTCCAGAGCAAACCAGGCGCAGCTTGCGCGCTCACACTCGCAGACACACACACACTCACAAGCACTGTCACATTCTTGCACCCCCCCCCCCCTCAGGACAACATGCGGTGTGCGGAGGACTATGTTCGTTTCTGCTGCCGCTGGGTGCTGGACCACTGCGAGGCTGACCTGGCGTTCATTACTAAGATGTACGACAAGGGGGCGAAGGAGCGCCTGGAGCAGGTGCGGCCGGATGAGCAGAGGAGCCTCATCGAAGGCGGATGCAAGAGGGGGGTTTCAGAGGGGTTTGCGCGCAGGGAGTGCCCGTTTGGGTCAGGTTGGTTGGTTTTGGGGTGGAGCGTGAAGCTTTCGGGTCGCTGCCAGGTTGTCGTGCAAGGGGCAGCGGGCGCAGGGGTCTATAGAATCCCTTGATGCGAAAGGGGATTGGAAAGGGTTTGAGGGGCAGTAGGGCGTGGGGTTGCTGTGAAGTGTGACACCAACCGCACCAGCTGTGCATATTGTGATGGGCTTCCAGCCAGCCATGCTGGCAGCACTCAGGCGAGGCCATACCTCCGGCCCATTCACCAGCATGCACCCTGGGGAGGCACGGGACCCAGCACATTGCGAAGCCCGCTTCGGTGCGGTCTGTGACATCACTCCTGGCCCTGCCTTCCCATGCTGTGCTGCTCTGCACCGCCCTCCACCCCTTCCTGACCCCTGGGCCTTCCCGACGCCTCTGCGAGACACTTTTGTGACTGCCGCCACCCCCCCCCCCCCCGTGCTGTCGTGCGGCGGCGCCCGGTGCCTTGCTCACAGGTGGCCGGGTCGTCCTTCGCGCGCTGCAGCTACACGGAAGCCATTGAGAAGCTGGAGGAGGCCATCAAGGGCGGCCGCAAGTTCGACAACCCGGTATGGAGAGAGGGGCTTCCCTGCACGCATCCCCATGCACGCAACCGCGCACGCACGCACAGGCCCTCACGCAGGCACACACGCGCACACACAGTGCGCAAATGCACAAGCTCGCACAAACGCACGCTCTCTCTTTCTTTCACACACACACACACATACATACACACACACACACAAAGACGACCCAACCAACCAACCGGTTCCCCCCCAGGTGTCTTGGGGCATTGACCTGGCGACAGAGCACGAGCGCTACCTGGCTGAGGAGCTGTTCAAGGGCCCTGTCATCGTCTACAACTACCCCAAGGCGCGCCTGCCCGGGAGCGGACGAGGTGGTCGGACCGACCTACGATTGTTGGCTTGTTGGCTGATTAGACGGACCTGGTTTGCACACTGAAAACCCAACTCCACCCCCTCTCTGCTTCCCCACCCCACCCCCCCCCCCCCCC
>NW_014012224.1:7897-10168 GCF_000611645.1 Monoraphidium neglectum
CATCAAGGCGTTCTACATGAAGGTCAACGAGGACGGCAGGACCGTGGCCGCCATGGACGTGCTGGTGCCCAAGGTCGGGGAGCTCATAGGCGGCAGCCAGAGGGAGGACAGGTGCGCACAACACCTGAGGCCGCCGCCGCTGCCACTTCTGTGTGCGCGCCGGCCCGCGGCCCGCGCGGCACGGAGCCAGGGAGCCAGGGAGCGACCCGTATGGGCTTGCAAGAGCCCGGAGGGGAGGCTGCGCATCGCAGCTCGCTCTGCCCTTTCATGCGCTCAAGCCTCGCTTCCCCCAACGCCCAGCATGCGCTGCCCGCCGGTCGGCAGGCCCCCAAACCTGTTCTTCCCAGTGCCGGCCCTCAACACCCTTCATTCCACGCCTGCCTTGGCCGGCTCCCCCCCTCCCCACACCCACCGGGCACAACCCCAATGAACCACCGCCCGCAACTCCTCTGTCCATATAAACCAACTCCCCTGCTCACACCCACAACTCTGTCCGCGCACATCACTTGACTCCTCTGTCCATCTCAAATACACCCTCAACCAAGGTATGATGTCCTCGTGGAGCGAATCCAGGAGACCGGCATGCCGGTGGAGGCCTACGAGGCCTACCTCGACCTCCGAAAGTATGGCACTGTCCCCCACTCCGGCTTTGGCCTCGGCTTCGAGCGGCTCATCCTGTTTTCTACCGGCCTGGAGAACATTCGTGACGTCATCCCCTTCCCGCGCGTGCCCGGCAGCGCGGCGTTCTGAGGGGCGCGGGGGGATGCAGGAGGGCGGCGCGTCGCAGGGCCGCTGCGGGGGGCGGTCGCGTCCGGGGGGTTGGCCCGGCTGCGGCTGCGGTTTGGTCTGGGGGGTCGCTGCCCCTGCGGCGCCAGTCCCGCGCTTGCGGACGTGTTCTTGGGTGTGACAGCGTGGATTCATGAGTCTGCCATTGTAACAGTCATTGAATTAAGCCATTGCTGACCCGTTGCTTTCCACATGTCAGCTATATTGCTGGCGGTTTTGGATTTCGCCACCCAAAACCGGCATTTCAGCCCCAAAACCCCGGGCAGCGCGGAGCTCATCAGCAGTCGCCCCAGCAAATGTCAGCTTGCAGACTGCAGCACGAGGCCGTTTTATTGAGCTCGCTGCATCATGTTTTGCCGTCACTGCTTGCAGAGCGCTGGGGTTCCATCAGGAGCGCCGCCTACATCAGTGTGACATCAGCGGAAACCACTGAACCACCCCATCAACACGCTGAGCGTCAGGTACGCACCTGTTATACGCATTGACGCCAAATTCTATCTTGCTGTCCCATCTGATGCTTGCACAGACCCCAACTTGAAAACTGGGCCCGCGGGTGGCCGTTGCTGACCGGGTGGCTCCCGGTCTTGTTCTCAGGTCGCGATTGCTGAATATACACTGGTTTACAAGGCTAATTGAATGGTGGCCGCGCCAGAGCCTGAGGCTCGCGCTGCGGCGTCGCCGCCAGCAGGTGCAGTCAGCGCTGATCCATGAAGTCAGCCCGCATGAAGAGCAACCGCTGCACTGCATTCCCTGACCTTGCCACCCGTCTGTCATGCCGCAGGCAACGGACACCCCAAGGGATCCAATGACCGCGCCCTCGCACCGGCGCTCATGGGAACCGACGCTGCCGGCGCCGCCAACTCAGCAGACACAACAGCTGCGCCCGACCAAGACCGCACAACACTGGCCCCCGACAGGCGCCCCACCCGCCCGCAGCGAGGGGGGGCCCCCACCAACGCCCAAAAGGTGGGTGCTGGCGCTGCATGGGTGTGCCGCTGTGCCCCTTCATTGCTGCTTCGCGCTGTCGTGCAGGACAGCGGGCCACAGCAAGGCCACCACCGACCCAGCTGAGAGTGGCCTTGCTCATGCTCCGGCGCCCCTGAGCTGACGCGAACCAGGAGAGTAATCGCCTCTGCCCACCACTGCTTTAATGCGATCTGCCGTCTCACAGCCCGTCCCATTTATCTCTTGCCCGCACCACACATCCCAAACAGCTGGCGGCAGGCATCCTGGCAATAGCCCAGGTGCGCCTGCGCGCCTGTCTGCTCCCTTCCCCTGGAAGAGTGTTGTGTGCAATAGCAAGATTGACTAGCGCCTTTTGACATGCTTCTCAGCCGGCATCGTCCATCTTCCCACGACGGCCACCGCGGCCCCAGCCTCCTGTACTGCAACGTGCACAGTGCCGCCTCACACCCTCAGCCCTTCCGGATCAGCTCCCCTCCGCAGCTGGCACAGCCCCACTCACGTACCCTCGAAGGGCCCCCC
>NW_014012224.1:10416-15105 GCF_000611645.1 Monoraphidium neglectum
CCCACGCACTGCATCCCCTCAATCTGGGGCCACCCATGCCTCCAGATGATGGTCGCCGTCGCCAACCAGGCGGCCAACGCCGCAGAAGCCGGCATCGCGGGCTTCGCTCGCCACAAGGTCGACGCCGCCCGCCAGCGCGGCCTGGCCGCCACCCAGGTCCACGTAGAGCCATACATGCTGCAGCGGTGAGCCATGCAGGTCCTCTGCAAGGCGACAAAGGCATCAGGCAGCCCCAAACCCTATGCCGCAAGAATCTGCCGGTTGAGGGCAATCGCCCGCCCCCCAAGTTCCCGCCTTGCGTTGTGAAGCGAGCTCGCGCCTGCACTGTAAGGCACCCTGACGCAGACCTGGTTGGTGCTCGCAAGCCACGGCCTCGGCCAGTCTGCGCCGAGGCTGCCAAGTGGCAGGGGCCCTGCATCTCTCGCACATCACAGCCTGCGTGCCGGCCGCTGTGCCGCCCTCCCTCCTGCCTCGCGTCCACCCAAGCGGAGGTCGACCCTGGTCGACCTGGCTGCCCTCTCAACAGGCTGCAGCTGGTGACCTGGGTGTCGCAGCACCCGTCCGCCGCCGCCGCGTTCATCGCCGCCGGCGCGGGCGACGCCTACAGCCTGCTGTTCCGCCTCGCCTTCAGGGCGGCGTCGCAGATCGTCGACCCTTGGGTCAAGGGTGAGCGAGTCTGCACCCGTCTGCTGCGCCTGTTTTGCTCGTCTATACCACTGCCGATGCGTCTTTGCGTCCACCGAATCCCTCGACTGCTGTTTGCTGTGCTTGTGGCTGGCAACTCGTGTTTTGCAGTTCAAACTTCAGACTTTGCACAGCCCGCTGCACTTGGCACACTGCGCATCCCCGTAGCCCTGAGGGAGCAGGCGGACCGCGGCGCGAGCCGGGGCTCAAAGCCGGCCGTGCTGGTGCGCGCCCTCACGCTGCAGGCCAGCGAAATCGCGTCCCTGGAGGTGGGCGCACGCGCATGCGTGTTGCGCGCGTCTGGGAGGGTGCGGCCGCTCGTCGCAGCCCCCTTGCGGCATGCCCGGCTTCGCGGATCTGCGCACCCTTCGTGCCCTGCGATTTGTGCACATGCTTGCTGCGATGCCACCGGCTGTGCGCCAATGCTACGGCCACTGCTTCAAACCTGCCGGCAGTCTTTGAGGATTCTGCCGTGCCCCTGTGCCTTCCAGGCGATTGTCACTTTGCTCAGCACATCAACCCGCAAAACCACTGAATCAAAACAGCAAGTTGCAAGCCTGATCTACACCGTCTTGGTGCCGGCTGCCGCTGCCGTGACACTTGCTTGGGCGCTCCGCCCCCCGCCTGCCTTGCGTCCTCGAGCCGCAGATCATCTGCGCCGCCCTGGTCCTGGCCTATGCACAGGTTTGGTGGGGTCCCGGGCGAGTCCTGCTGCCTTGTGTGCACATACATTGGGGTCACTGGCAAGGCTGCAAATGTGGGTGCAGGCGCACAGCCCACGTTGGGGTCCAACAGGTGCCCCACCTTCCACCGGGTTGGTGGAAGAGTGGTGTGTCGCCATACTGTGTGACGCGGCATGCCTACAGAATCAGAGGCTGGCTGCTCCCAGCCGCCGTGTCAGCGCAGTGGTTTGTTGGACGCAACCCACGTGGACACACGTGTCAGCGCGTGTGCGCGTGCGCACGCATGTCCGTGTGCACACGCGCACAATCACACACACACACACACACACACACACACACACACACACACACACAGGTGTATGACGCATTTGAAGCGGCCGCGCGTGTCATCTTCGACAGCGCTACATCAGCTGGCCAGAGCTACCTGGCAGAGAGGTGCGCGATTGGTGTTGATGCGCGTGAGGTGCGGGCGAGGGACCAGCTGGTGTTTCTAAGAGCAAGGGGCGGCCAAGGCTCAGGATCACGGGTCTCGTGTTGCTTGTGCTACAGCACCAGCTGCCCTGCCTGGGCGTACGCATGTATGTCACACTCGCTACGAGTCTCCCGATTCACATTTGTCAAGCTCCTGGACCTAATTAGGTGACTTATAAGTAATAGGTTATTTACCTCCCGGCGGCCCGCGTACCCCCTGCGCCCACCTCACGCCCCGCAGCTACGGAGGGGAGCTGGCGGCAGTGACGGGCGAGGGCGTGCAGGTGACCAAGCGCTGAGTCTGCTTGGATGAGCTCGTCACTCCTGCTCAACAGACGCTAAGTTGGTGCAGTACCGCTTGTGGGAGGCAGTACGGCACCAAGAGGGACTGGTGCAGTGCTGCCTTTCAGTCCACAAGTCTGGAAGGCGGAATCGCGCCAGTACCCCTTTTCATTTGCACGACACTGCAACGTTAACAACCCTCAGCTGCGCCATATTCTCAACTGAAAACGGTGCTGCTGCCCGTCCCCTGCTGAAAATCACCCTGCCCTCGCAGATCGCGGGCCACCTGTTTGCGCTGACGGCCAGCTGGGCGCGCCTGCTGGGCCGCGCCTTCATCAGCCGCCCCACGCAGCGGCGGGCGCGCGAGCTGCTGCTGCGGGAGGTTCCCGGGGTTCAGATCGAGCCGGATCACGACGAAGAGTGATCTGGGGTGGATGAGGATACTTGCAGAGGCTCTATCTGGGCCCGGGGATTGGCGGGGCAGCGTTCCGCCAGCAGATTGGGAGGAGAGGGAGAGGCGAGGGTTGCCGCAGCATACTTGCGGCGCTGCTTGCTTCCAGCTGAGGTTCACGTATGCATCCAGTCCTTTTGCTGGACAAAGGGCAAGTTACCTACTGACAATGGCTGGTGACCACCCTGGCCGCGAGGACGTGCGCACAGACTGGCCTGCGCGCTGTGAGGGGCTTTCACACTCGGACCCGATTGCATGGTGGCCATTACCATCCAAGCAACGGCAGCACTGCAAGGGTTGCAGCACCTCACGTGCTTGCGTGCTCAATGTTGTGGGAGTTGTGTTGCCTCGGCCGTGTCGCAGCTGCCGCGGTTGATTTTCCGCTGGAGCTGCTTCGCTCGGTTGCAGTGTGAACAGATTTGCTGCATTCTTGCAATCATGGCGGCTGCACCAGTCGATGAACGCATGCTTTTGCAATTGCGCCGCCGCCGCAACGGGCTCATTGGCATCGATTTCGTTACGCAGGGCGTGCCCCGTGAAAACGCGTCTTGCGATACCCGTTGACTGGTGAGCTCACGCGGCCGTTGGAACAGGCTGCAGGCCGCGCAGCAAGGCGCAGCGCTCGCATCCATGCGCGTTGACGGTCCCAGCAGTCAATCGTGGTCTGATTTGCATTGGCACAGCAATCAAAGCACTCAACCTGCAATCAATGGAGTAGGGTCCCGCTCCGTCAGCACGATCCGTGCCTGATTGTGCAATTGCCGACCAGCTTCCTCGAAGATCTGAGACATCTGATCTCAGAAGCGAGGGGAGCATGACCGTGGGCGCGCTGACGAGGGGCAAGCCACGCCAGGAAAGGGCGGCAGACGTATGCCTGATGGGCAGGGATGTTACAGCAAATGCAGCGAGGAGGGGTCGACCCTGCCAGCAGTCAGCACATACACGAATTTCAGTACACAAGACGTGCCGCTGCAAAGCCTGCCGCATCGTCAGAAGAAAGGGCACCGCCAGGCAGGCAGATCAAAGGGGGCGCCCTCGCTCAAACAGCCGCCGCCGCCCCCGCCCTATCAGGCGGCTCCCTCAGTTGACGCTCATCGACGCCGCGTCGCTGCCGCTGCGGCTGGAAACGCCGACCGACGCCGGCTGCTTGAGGGGCACCAGCTTGCCGTTTGCGTCGATGGTCTTCCGGAAGGGGATGAACTCGATGCCCATCATGAACGGCTGCAGCACGGGCGGCACGCGCACGCCGTCCGGGGTCTGGTAGTTCTCCAAGATGCAGCAGAGGGTGCGCTCTGTGGCGGTGAGCGTCGAGTTGAGCATGTGCACGTGCGCCTTCTTCTCCTCGCCGCCGGGGCCCTTGGGCGTGCGCATGCGGATGTCGAGCCGCCGCGACTGGAAGTCTGAGGGGCGGGTGAAGGGTACGGAGGAGGGAGGGCGGCAGGTGGCTGTCGGACGTGTGTTTGAGGTGCCGGGGTTGGAGGTTGTTGCTTGCAAGGCTGGCAGCGCCAAACCTGGGGCTCGGGATGGAGCGAGGACGCCACACGCGCCTCGCCTCCGCCGCCCCGCCTCAAGCCGCGCAACAACCCCACGGCACGCGACGCTGTGCGCAGCATCAAACACCTGACAAACCCCAAGCGCACCGCTCCGCAAGCTCTCCCACGCCCCCTCCTCCCCTGAATGACCCGCCACCCACCCACCCGTGCAGTTGGAGCATGACACCAGCTCCCTCCACGTTTTGCTGGAGGGGAACCACGCCTCCAGGTCGTACTTCTTGGCCGCCGCGTTGTTGAGCTCCCCACTGACAATGTTGACCACGTGGTACGGCAGACCCAGAGCCTGTTTTGGGGGGGGGGGGAGGAGGTGGGGGTGGTGTGTGTGTGTGTGTGTGTGTGTGTTGAGGTGGAGGTTTGGGGGGGAGGGGGTTACGTTTGTGCGGAGGAGAGGTGGTGTGCGAGTAGGGTGTCGACGCGGCAATGGGTGAGTGGGATGTAGAGGGGGAGGCCAAGGGCGGCAGGCTGTCTGATAGATTACCCAGACCCCGTGTCATTGCCTCCCCCATCCACCCCGCAACTGGGCCCCCATCCCCCATCGCCGCCCGAACTCCACCCCCCTGCATTC
>NW_014012223.1:0-2490 GCF_000611645.1 Monoraphidium neglectum
GGGGACGGCCCTGCAGACCGAGGCGCAGAGCAACATGGCGGCCCTCCAGGCCGCGCAGCAGGAGCTGGAGGTGGGCTTGATGCGTGCTGGGGGGGGGGGCTGCACAGCAGCATGCAACACTGGCTGCACGCACAGGTCAGTCGCAGGCTGGTGCTGGCGCCTTGGGCGCATGCCATCGCGGCTGCATCCAGGCATGCAAGCGCACCTGCCGACCAGTCATGACTTTGGCCGTTTGGCATGTTGCAACAGCAGGACAATTGGTAGCGGTGCTTTGACGGACACTGCGGAGGTGCCACTATGAGTTCAAGCTGCGCCGCTGACCTGGCTGGGCTGTCACCGGACATGCAGGTGATTCTGTGTAGTGTGAAGCACCAGCAGAGCGGATATGGGCGTTGATCCCCCACTCCACTTGCACACTGCTGCTTGCCGCTCGCCGTGTCTAGTGTCGTCGGTAGCGGCCACCCTCTCCAAACGTCACCATGTAATTGAGCGCTCGTACCTACCGTACTTGCATGTTCAAAGGTGCTTGTATAATGGCAATTACTTCTACAATCTGAGCAAAGAACATGGTTGATTACTGTATTGTACTTGACCATCGATGCAGGCAGTTGACCAGCAAGATCACATGATTAGTTACCGAGTGTGCGCGGCTTCGTTGTTACCGCATGTAAAATAACTCGACTCTTCTTCTTTCCAGCCTCACTAGCCTGATATCATAATGTATGGCGATCTGTACACGATATTGCCGCGGTTCAGCGGGCTGCTTGCTCAGAATGCAAGGATGGACGAAATGGTGCGTTCATTTTTTGTGGTTCAGAACTGGGAGTGGATATAGCCTGCACTGCGGGCCCCTGCATGCGCGCTGATGCAAGCGCTCCAGGCGCCCACATCGCCGCATCCTGCACGCAGCCTGCTTACCCGTCCCAGGCTGCAATTGACCGCAACCAATCGCGCACCGCCCTTATCTTCATAGGAAGCCGACCTCACGGACCTGGCGCGAGCCTACCTGCAACTCCGGCCGCCAGGCCCCGGCCTCCGGCAGCTGCAGTATATAGGGCAGCCGCAGCAGCTGCGCCTGGAGCAGCTGCAGCAGCAGCTGCAGCAGCTGCAGCAGCTGCAGCAGGAGCAGGAGCAGGAGCAGGAGCAGGAGCAGGAGCAGGAGCAGGAGCAGGAGCAGCAGCTGGCGCAGCAGCTGCAGCAGCAGGAGCAGCAGCTGGAGCAGCAGCTGCAGCAGCACGAGCAGCAGCTGCAGCAGCAGCTGGAGCAGCAGCTGCAGCAGCAGCTGGAGCAGCAGCTGCAGCAGCAGGAGAAACAGCAGCAGCAGGAGAAAAAAGAGCAGCAGGAGAAACAGCAGCAGCAGGAGAAACAGCAGCAGCAGCAGCAGCAGGTGGTGCTGCAGCTCCATGCGTTGGAGAAGGCCCTCATTCAGGTAGGACTGGCGGCCAACGTATCAGGGTTCCCTAGGGTCGAGCGTGGGGGAGTCCCTGTGTCATGTGTGTCAGCATGCCTATCACAATACAGGACTTGTGGCAAGAGGGGGCAACAGGATCACAACCACGAGGCAACCCGTCGCTGCTCATGAGCCCCCAGCCTGCAACTTGCGGTGGGTGGCTCGACCAAGCCCATTACTGACAACGGTGCATGTGACCTTCTACAACCCTACGCACCCTCGCAGGCCGGAAAGGAGCGCCTGCAGCTCCAGCAGCAGCTCGCCGCCGTCATTCTCAAGGCGGAGAAGTTCAAGGCGCACTCGGAGGAGCAGCAACACGTCTTGGCGAAGAAGTTGAAGCAGGCGCTGGCCAAGAAGCACGAGCACCACAACGACCTGAACAGCGCGCGGTCCAAGCTTGGGGTGGTGGACAACCTTGAGCGGCAGATGGACGCCATGCGGGCGGCCAGGGACAGGCAGAACGAGAAGATGATCCTGACAAAGGTGGGGGGACCTGAGGGCTGGCACGGCGGAGAGGGGCCGGGCTTTGGGCGCACGCGAAGGGAGTGGCATGGGTTGCGGGGAGATGTGGGTTGGGTGCAGTTTTGGCGACACGCACCGCTCGTGCACGCACCCTTGTCACTGCTGCGGGCCTAATCCTGTACGGAGATTTCGCACCCTGCTGCGTTGCCCCGCCACCTGCCGGCAACCTGACGCAGGCCAAGCTGGCCAAGGCAGAGGCGGGCTGGCAGGCTGCTGAGGCGCAGATAGCAGCTCTTAGGGGCACGAACGAGCTGTGGGAGGTGGCGGCGGCCCAGCTGCGGCAGGAGCTTGCAGACTGCCAGGTTGGAGACGGGTATGTGGGGGCGGGGTGCGCCAGGAAAACATTGATTCGTGCGGCACAGCTGCTGTGGTTGGAGCCAAAACGATGCAGTGCTTGTCATCAACGCGCATGTGCATTTGTGTCTGGAAACATTCCCGAATTGATGGAACCCTGTGCATCTCATGCACAACACCTTCTGTTTTTTCACATCCGTGCCCGCCCCCACCCCCACCCCACC
>NW_014012223.1:2802-8836 GCF_000611645.1 Monoraphidium neglectum
CCCTCCCCCACCCGCAATGCCACCCGCCACTCCCCCACCGGCCGCCAACCTCAGTGCAAGCTGCAGTCAGAGGAGGAGGCCCACAAGAGGGCCAGGGCAGAGGTTGCCGCCCTCACAGCCGCGGCACAGCAGAGCCAAGCCACGGCGCAGCGCGCCCACCAGGAGCTTGCGGCCAGCCAGGTGTGGGCAGTAGCGCTAGGTGGCTTGAAGCGCCAGTACTTTGGAAGGGCTGTGAGGCCCCAGTACTGGCTCTGTCCTGCTGCTTGAATGGACTTTTGCCAACCCCCGCTTTCCGTGAACGCGTTCGCCAGCACCAGGCCAAGACTGGGGTGGAGGAGAACGGCCGCAAGGCCGCCGAGGCAGAGGTGGCCGGCCCCAGGGTGAGAGGGGTGGAGGAGGGCAGTGAGGGTGCACGACGCGCCTTGCTACCGCCCTCCAGGCAGGCCTGAAGCAGGCGGGGGCGGCGCTGACCATTCGGGATCAGCTCGCCGCAACGGCGGTGGGTCGGTAGGCCTGCCATATTGGGGAATGTTGCTGGGGTAGACGTATGTATCTCAGAGTTGGCATTTCGTTCCGAGCAACGGTCTCATCACCATATTCGTAGCCCTTGTGCTTGTCAGCACCCAGTCATGTGCACGTGCATGCAAGGGCGTGAGCATGCCCGCATGCGCTTTCTGTGCCCAACCTCCACCCCGGTGTTCCCACACCCCAAGGCTAAGGCCACGCGGGAGGAGGAGAGCCGCAAGGCCGCAGAGAGCAACGCTAGAGTGCCCGAGGTGAGGGGGCTGGGGCGTGGGACGCTGGGTCATGCAGGGAGTGGAGGACCGATCCCTTCTGGCCTTGTCCACGCACGCACACCGGCACCATCACACAAAAACACGCACCCTGCCTGAGCCCCGGCATGCATGCCAGGCCTGCTGCTTGAACTCCAGCCCTGGACAAACCCACTGCACTTCCGCAAAGCTCCGGCGCACAGATCCCTGGATCTCATCCTAATGTAGTTGCGCCTCGCACCTTTTCTGCACGACAAGGGCGCTCTGCGATACCAAGTACAACAACTTGCGAACGCTCAGGCCGAGGCTGCGGATTACAAGCGCTCTGCCGAGGTGAGCAAGGCGGTCGCCCGCGGCATGCGCCAAGAGCCAGGACATAATCACGTGGCTCAGGACAGCACTGCAGGTTGAAAAAAAATAGGGGCGTGGGGGTCGGGGATCGGCCAGCTCAGTGTCTTGAATGGCGTCTGCAGGGTTTTGTCGTGTATGTGCATGATGCCGGCTTGTCTCCCATCTGATTTCAACGCATGTGTGTTGCATTGCAGCCCGAGATGGAGCAGCTGAGGGCCCAGGTGGGTGCAGCCAACATTGACGTGAGCAGCACATGCAGCAGCAGCGGCAGTTCCCCCAGCAGGCCTGGATCCCAGACTGGGGCGGCGGCCTGGCGGTGGATCACCGCCGACGCAGCAGCAGCGGCAAAGCGGAGGGCGCCATGTGCGGCGCGCTTGTGCGGCCGTCGTGCCAGCCTTGGGGTGAGGTCCTGGGACAGCTGCTGGGCTTGAGGCATTGAGCACGGGGAGTCAAGGCTGCGTCACACTGGACATAGCTGCAAAACGCTGTCCTCAGATTGTGTGGACAGGAATATGACGGCGGGGCCGGGCCGAGCTGCTGGAACCGCAGTGTGCCTGTGTTCCGCGTTGTTTTTTGAGTGTCAGGACCCGTCACCAGGTTGCAGGGTGCCAAGGGAAACCGGGAGAGCGGAGCAACGGGAGGGAGAGGCTGTGACAAGGTGCAGGATGCATTGTTTGCCATTGTGTGATGTGTGTGTTTTGCTGATGCAGAAAACCCAAATGGACCATCAACATCCTCTGTGATCAATCATTGCGGTAAAAATGTATGGGAATGAACCGGCATGTGACCAGGCAGACTATTGGTAACGCGCCAATCCTACCGACATCTGCTAAGCTGCATGACGCGCACACTCAGGTGGAACAGCCTTCAGGTTAGCCGCCAAGCAACAGGTCGCTTAGCGGCATGCAGCTGGCAGCAGGCAGCGCCCTGTCAGACTGATTATCATTTGAAGGCGTTCCCTTGCATTACACTCTTTTAAGCTACCTGCGAACAGCCGGCTCTTGCACAGCCGGCTCATGCAACCATGCTTGCACAACAGGAGCTGCCTCCTGCAAGCAGCCCTCGCAGCGGCCGCCCCTGGTGCCTCCAGAGCGCCGCGCGGCAGCACGCCCTTCAGTAGTTGGCGCGCTGGCTATCTGTGAGTTTTCCGTACGCTTCGTGGACCTGCGCCGCCTCCTGCCCCAGCACCTGCATGCCGCACCAGCAGTGGGTGGAGGGGCTCCAGCGGGTCATCACAGCAAAGCACTAAGCATGCGCACTGCTGGGAAGGCCTTGGCCCCTGAATGCAGGGAACCATCGTACTTGAGCGGCCAATCCTGGGCTTCCAGGCGCACACGGTGCCGTCATAGTGCCTGGCGGGATTGTGCATGGCTTGGGGCAGGCCCATGAGTAGCCTGAGCTGTGGGGTCGCACATATGTGTGGACCAGAATGAAACATTCCTGCTCTTGCTCACCTGCAGGAATGGCACATGCGCGCGCTGTGGTGTTTCCAGTTTGCCCTCTCGTCCATAAAATGTGTCCTGGGGGTGACTCAGCATTTGACCAGTGTCACACCATCTGGCAATGATCAGAACAAGAACACCCTCTCCACGTATGTTGATACATCTGATTCTGATGATCGTATTGAACGCGCAGACGCGGGCGCACTGCAGCTGTTGATTGCAGCATTTCGCGCGGGCTGGATTGCCCGCTCGCTCGCTACTGTACAGCAGGTGCGCGGCTTGCTCAGGACTAGTACAAGTACACGCGCTTATCGTCTGGTACACGTTACTCACCTTTAGAGGTGAGATCTGCGTTGCGCTGCCTGTTTTGTCTGACAAATTCCGACACTTGCTCGGCTTGGTGCGTGGTGCTGTGCGTACAAGCTTGCGGTCAGTCCACAGCAGAGTGCTCGGTGATTGCACAGCCGAGCGGCGGGCACGCTGAGAAGGCTGGTGTTGTCACTGCTGTTGTGCTCCGCCTTGCCCTTCAGGTCGGCGGCAGAAAGCGGTGGCTACCCAGCGGGATGCTGCCAGGGCTGTTTGCTCTGCAAGCTGCAGCAGAAACAGCGGCCACAGCGGCATCAGACCAGCAGGGGCAGCCGCTGCTGCAGGAGCGATGGCCGGTGCCGCAGCTCTCTAACATGCAGGACATGGTGCTGGTAGGGACGGTCGGCCTGGGCTATAGCATGCGCATCTGGTGCAATGAATGCATGCCTCGGCTATGTGCCTATGAGGTAGAGGAGGGTTGTCATCTGGCGTTGCACAAGGTAGCATATCCGTGGGGACCCCTGCCAGTACAGCTTCCGATTGCGCTCGCTCTGTCATCGGTGCATGCGCACTTGTGGACTTGAAGCGCAACGCTTTCTAGTCGATGCTGCCCACAAGTTTGACACTGCTCCTCCTCCCTCCCCCCTATCTGCTCTCATCTTGGTGGTTTCTGCCCTTGGTCAGACCCGCAGTTTCCTTCAGGACGCCCACCAAGACGCCCACCAGCTGCGCAGCCGCCTGAAGGACGTCGAAGCAGAGCTTGCGGAAACCAAGAGAGAAGCGGCGGCTGCCAAGGGGCGCCTGCAGCAGGCACAGAGCATAGCTGCTCAGAAGAAGCAGGAAGACGGGCCGAAATGGCAGTGGCTGCACAATCAGCTTAACTCTGAGAAAACCAGGGCAAACAAGGCGGTGAAGAGGGTGGAAACCGTGACGCGCGAGCTCGAGGAGATGGCGGCGGCCAAGGAGCGCGCAAGGCAGAAGATGGACGACGTCAAGGTGCGCGGTGACAGGCTCCTGTTGAGGCCTGAGGGGCCCCCGCAAAGTATGGAGTGAGGGTTTGGGGCGGAGGCAAGACGGGGACATCCCAAATGGAGGCCAGGGCCACAACTCCACCATCTTGCCTGGGCCGAACTCCACACCTTCACACGCTTGGTGCCTATCAATTTGGCGTCGATTGCAGGCCAAGCTGCGTCTGGAGATGAGGGAGGTTGAGAGACTGAGGGCCACTGTGGACGCGAAGGACCTGGAGTTGGAGCGGGTGAACGGGGAGCTGGCCGCCTGCCAGGTACGATAGGTCATAACTCAGGCACGGGCTATGGGTCGACCATGGACTTGCCCATGACCGGCCAAGTGTGGAGTTGAAGCCACCGACTGGTGCTTCAGGCGAGTCAACTTTGCACAGCACCACGGCACGTTCAATGCCCTGCTCGCGAGCCGTATGCTGTGCAGGTGTACATCACCGCCCCTCCGCTGTCCATCCCGGCCTCCTGCGGTCCATCCAGGCCAGGCTGGGGGAAGTCGAAGGCGCCTGCAGGGCGGCGACGGACGAGGGCGCCAACCTCAAGGCCATGATTCAGCAATGGCGGGCAGCAGCAGAGGCGGCACAGCAGAAGGTCAACGACTGGCAGGTGCGGTGGGTGATTAGAGATGGGCCGGGCACTGGTGACTCCACGAGGATCCTTCTAATGCAAGATTGGCATGTCTGTTGACCACCTGTCCACCCATCCACAGCATCATTCAGTCCATACGAGCGCACTTGTGTGCGCGTGCACACGCGCGTGCACGCGCGTGCGCACACACACACACACACACACACACACACACACACACACACACACACACACACACGCACACACACGCGCGCACACACACACACAAACACAAACACACACACGCGCGCGCGCGTGCACGTGTAGGCGTGCATGCTTATGCACGCATGTGCATGCTCATCAAGTGATGACACTGACATACATGCATGCAGCACACTCATGTCCGCACATACAGATGATCGTACACATGCACGCACGCACACACGTGCACACGCCCATACACACACAGGCACACAGACACAATCACACATTGACATGCGCACGCATGCGCGCACGTGGCAGATGCATGCACCCTCACGTGTTTGCACAGAGCGCGAGCCTGCCAACCACACACCGTGTCCCTCCTCAGACCGCGGCCGCTGAGCAGGAGGTGGGCGGCAAGGCCATCGAAAGGGACGACCCACCATTCCAGGTAAGGGGGCTGACCGGATTTGACAAGGGCTGCCAGTCCATGCAAACACAGCAGACCAGGGTCTGTCAAGCAGGCACATGCCGCCGCCCTGTGCGCTCGCTGGCCCTGCATGGCCTCTTGGCAGATAGCTTGCCGCCATCCAATCTAAGGCACTGAGCACCATCCTGTAGCTCACCCCAGTTCCATCCCTATATGCCCGCACCCAGCCTTGCCCCCGCACCACTGCCAACCACTGCCAGGCTAAGTACCGTTCGATGGAGGAGTTCCTTCTGGCTGCTCTGCAGAAGGTCAGCACAAGCTACGAGCAACAGGAGGCGACGCTGCTGCGCGTGGGGAACCTGATTAAAGCAATTCAGGTGGGTCTTGTGGCCTAGCACGTGGGGGGATGCTCGAGTCCACTTATGTACTTGAAAGCTGGCGGCCCAGTCCGAGGGGCGGCCTCAGCACCACCTTGGTAGCTTATGTTCCTGGTGAACCTGACACGTGATCGCACAGATGCGCACACTAGGACATGAACATGCATGCATGCGCTGGCTGCGCCACCTCTCCACCCCGGTCTGCCCGCAACTTCAGCCCGAAGCCATGGAGGTGGAGGAGAGCCCCAAGGTCGCCCAGGGCGAGGCTGTGACGCTCAGGGTGAGGGGACCGGGCAGCAGGGGCACGGGCTATTTGGACTTGCAGGGAGTGGAGGACCGATCCCTGCTCGGCCTGTCCATGCACACCGGCACCATCATGCGGAAAGTGCGCCCTGCCAAAGGCCAGGCATGCCTGCCAGACCTGCTTGACCTCCACGCAGCCAGCCTTGGTTGCATCGGCTGCAATCTTGTGGAGCCCGCCTTCAATTACCGCACAGATCACTGGATCTCATTCAGATGTAACAATGTCTTGCCAGGCCCGAGACACCACCCTGCTCGCCGCGCC
>NW_014012223.1:9321-15248 GCF_000611645.1 Monoraphidium neglectum
AACAATGTCTTGCCAGGCCCGAGACACCACCCTGCTCGCCGCGCCCCGCCACGAGCAGGGCGCGCCGCAGATGCAGGCGGACTGCCGTGAGCACGCTGAGCTGGAGGCCGCCGATGACAGAGACGCAGAGGCAAGCAAGGCGGTTGCACGCGGCATCTGCTAAGACCCAGGACACCGTCAGGTGAAGAGGACAGCAGTGCAGTTTGAGAAGCGATCGGGGCGGTTGGGGAGCCCATCGGCTATCTCTGTGCCTTGGATGGATGTTTTTCTTGTGTGTGTGCACGATGCAGACCTGTCACCATTCTGATTCCGCTGCGCGTGCGCTGCCTTGCAGGCAGAGGTGGAGGAGCTGGGGGCTGAGGTGGAGGCGGCCAACGCTCACGTCAGCAGCAGGTGCAGCATGCACGCTGCCTTGCAGGGGCAGATGGATCGGCTGTGGGCCGAGGTGGGGACGGCCAACATTCACATCAACAGCACGCAAACAGCAGCAGCGGCAGGTCCCCCAGCAGGCGTTGATCACAGACTGAAGCAGCGGCTTCGCGCCGCACTCCCGCCGACCAGCACGGCAGCAGCAGTAGGGTGGAGGGCGCGTTGTCCGGCATGCCCGCGCGTCCGCCGTGCCAGCCTTGGCGTGAGGTCCTTGGACGGCTGCTGGGCCTGAGGCACTGAGCGCGGGGAGTCAAGGCTGCGTCACACTGGACATAGCTGCAAAACGCTGTCCTCAGACTGTGTGGAAGGAATATCGGGGCGGGACCGGGCTGAGCTGCTGGAAGCGCAGTGTGCCTGTGTTCCGCGTCCCTTTCTTGGTGTCAGGACCTGTCACCAGGCCGCAGGGTGCCAAGGAATCCCTGGAGAGCGGAGCAACGGGAGGGGAGGGGCTTTGACAAGGTCCAGGATGCATTGTTTGCCATTGTGTGATGTGTGTGTTTTGCTGATGCAGGAAACTGAATGGATCATCATCATCCCCTGTGATCAATCATTGCCGTGAATTATTTGGGAATCATTTGACAGGGCAGACTCTTGCTAATGTGCCAATCCTACATCAGCCCAGGTGCATGATGCGCGGCCTCAAGTGGAACAGCCGTGGCTGCCAAGCGACCGCTCGCTAAGCAGCATGCAGTGGGCAGCAGGCAGCGCCCTGTCAGACTAATCAAGGATTGAAGGCTTTACCCTGCAATACACTGTTTTTAGCTACACATGGACGGCCGGCTCTCCCACAGCTCGCTCAAGCGATCGCGCTTGCACCTTCATAGCAGCCGCCTGCAGCACGCAGCCTGCGGCCCCTGGTGCCGCCAGAGCGCCGCGCGGCAGCACGCCCTTCAGTAGTTGGCGCGCTGGCTGTCTGTGAGTTTGCCGTACGCCTCGTGGACCTCGGCCGCCTCCTCCCTCAGCACCTGCATGCCGCACCAGCAGTGGGTGGAGGGGCTCCAGCGGGTCATCACAGCAAAGCACTAAGCAGGCGCACTGCCAGGGAGGCCTGGGCCCCTGAAGGTAGGGATCCAGCGGACTTGAGCGGCCAATCCTGGGCTTCAGAGCGCGGACAACGCTGCCAGAGAGCAAGGCAGGATCGCACACCGCTTGGGGTAGGCCTAGGAATGGCCTGGTGCGCTTTGGGTGGACATACATACACCACAAATACTCATTTCTGCTCACGCTCACCTGCAGGAATGGCACATGCGTGCGCTGCGGTGGTTCCAGCTTGTCCTCTCGTTCATAAAATGTGTCCTGGGGGTTGAGGTGGTTTCATAGTTGCAGACGATGCATGTGGAAGCTGGACCATGATGGTGATTCAACAGGTGCATGTGAGAGGTTGTATTTTGCGCCATATTCCTGACTCGCTTTCTGGAGTACAACTGGTTGCAGAGCAGTCATCCTTATGGCAACACTCAACAAAGAGGGCAAATCATGCTGCACCTTTGGACTGCTGTACACGCCATGCTTGGCCTGGATTTCAAGGGGGGAAGCAGCCGCCGGGGAGGGGTGTAGAGGCCGCGGGCAACGCAGCTGGCCGTTGATGCGCGCACAGCAAACGACATCCAGGGCAAGGGAAGCCATTTCTGGCCAACATGCAAAATAGAACGAGCTCAGAGCCGGGGACATGTGGCAGGCGGCGCCGTTTGGCGCCCGGCAGGAAGATCGTCACTCGGCACCAGCGGCTGACAGCTCACGATGTCCTCAATTGCAGCACCGTAGTACACCCGACTGATGCCAGACCAGTAGATGGCACCTGCTTACGGCCGCGCAGGAGATAGGGCCAGGGGCGTGGGGGAAGGTGGTCTGGTGTGGGCCACAAGCCAAGGGGATGGAAGCATGCAGCAGCGCCTATCTGAGAGTGCGTGCGCCCAGTCTGGTTGCAGGCGTGAGCACAGCGGACGTCCCAGATCAGGGCGGAGCAGCAGGCACGCCTCCTCAAACGCGATAACCATTTCCCCGCATCACCTGTGCACATAGGACAGGGCTGCGAGCTGGCGTATATGGTGCAGCCAGCCAGGCTTGTTGTGCCTGCCGTTTTAAACGACGTGTTTTGCGCGTACGCACGCATAAGGTTCAGGCTGGCATCGGCGCCAGAAAACGGCCGCAGCGGGACGCGCTCGTGCAGGCGCCAGCGCTGCGGCCACCGCGCACACCCGGTTCAAAACCCAACCTGGCTACGACCGATATTTGCCATGCCAGCTACCTCGTGTAACCTTCTGACAGTTTAGTGGGGATGCACAAACGCTTCTGACCCAGACGTACAGACGCCCCGCCCACCCAGCTTCTGGCAGGCCACCCTGATAGCTTCCATCTCAGCGTGCCAAGTCGGGTCCTTGCGCGCCACCACCTGCATGGTCATTGGAAGTCAGTTCGCGCATATATGTCGTGACATCCTGTGGGCCCCCGCCGACCAGGGGTTATGCAACTGGCACTTTGCCCGACAGGTCGGGCCAAAGGGCCGCCGGTTGATGCCAGCAGCCTACGCCAGCATCAGGGGCGACAGCACAGTGCCTGCCGCTGCCGCGACGGGGCGAGCAGCGTGGCGAACACCAGGTGAGATGGGGAGCATTGGCTCACGCATGTGCTTGTGCTGGTCAAACCTGGTTGTACCCCTCCGCGAGCACAGCGCCGTCTGCGCCTACGACGACACTGCCAAACGGCCGTCCAGTCTTCTCCTCCAGCCCAGCCTTCCGTGCCAGTGCTATGGAGCGGCGCATATGTGCCAAGTCGGGCCCAGCGGACGCCATGGAAGCTGTGGGCGACGGAAGGCTCGGACTTGAGGGAAGGGCAGCGCTTTGCGCCTTGCAGAGGGCGCGCAGAGGACGCGCGCAGCGCTCCGGACAGCCGTTTGATGCTCGGATACGGTACAATTTCACGCGCGAATCTTGTGAAATAATAGGTATGGCATACAATGTGTTTTAGGCGGCGCTGTAATACAGTTCGCAATTAGCGGCCAGGATCTAACAGATCGCGCTGCAGATGGATTTGTTATATGTTCAAGTTTCGTGCTTGCAAAGTTGAGAGGAGGATATATGGCAGCGTTGCAGGCAATGGGGGAATGGCGTGGGGATTTCTGCGGCGTCACGCCCGGCTGCTACTCATTGTCACATGGGTCTATCTATCCTGGCGAGTGCGACAACGATCGTGATCCTGCGACTGAAAAGGGCCTGAGAGCTGACAGAGCTACATGTTTACAAGAATGGGCGTGAAAACCTGAACGAAATGACACAAGCATGAGGATATTCAACTTTGACTAGTGTGTGACAAAAGCAGGCACCAGCCTCACGGCCGCTTGACAACTCGTGGGCCAAGCGAGGCCAGGCCGCAACCAAAGCCACCGCGAGGCTACACCACGCATTTCTGCAATGAGCGGTCACAGCTTTGCAGCTGGATTCAGGCACATGTCCGACGGCCCCACTGCCGCCCCAATCGCGACAATGAGACAGTAATGGCCTTGTGTGGCCGCCACCCAATCACTACTTTTTCATCAGGCCGCCGGCGATGCTCCTGCAGGGTGGGAAGGCGCGCACAGGCGTCTCAGCGCTGTGTCAGACCGGTTTGGAGGGAGCTTGTGCTTGACAGCGGACATGCCAGGAGTGAAACAATGACTAAGCTGCGCGGCTGGCACGACGACCAAACTCAACGTAACTACAGCTGGTTGCTCAAGGCAGCCACCACCGCACAGTCAACAGCATGATGCCGTGCTCACGGGCCCGTCCCAACCCTCTCCCCTCCCCTCTCACTTGACGACGCCCGCCACGCCAGACACGGCCCCGGCGCCCGGCACTGGGATTGGCAGCTTGTCGGTCTGCAGCGGGCAGCGGGCAGCAGCGCATTGCGGAGGCGTTGGTGGCCCGCAGCATACAGGCGCCCTGCCACTCGCCGCTTCCCTGCCAATCACGCGCCAATCTGATGAGGGGCGCCCTCCCCCTGATCAAAACTGCAACTTCACAGTGAACACCCGGAGGCCACCCCTGCTGCCCACCAGGCTCATGTCGGCGAGCTCTTTAGCCTGGGCGGTGCATTGCGCGTAGAGCTCCACGTAGCGGTCACTCACCACCTTGGCAGGCAGCAGGTGCACACACGTGGCACGGCTGGTTTAGTCAGTATATATATCAAGATTGTGTGTGCGCGTCCGCGCGAATGCGCCATCATGTGTGCATGTATGTATGCGCTTACAGCATGTGTGAGTGTGTGTGTAGAAGAATTGTGAGGGTAGGGTGCGTACACACGCACACACGTGCGTGCCTGCACGCGACTTCACGCATGTGTGGTGGTGGTGGTGAGGGGGGTTTGCGCACACACGCATGTGCAAGCATCTGATGTTGCCCCTGCTGGCACTGATGGCAATGTGCGTGCGTGCATTCGTGCGTGCGTGCATGCGTGCGTGCGTGCGTGCGTGCATGCGTGTGTGTGCGCGCCTCCCACCTGCTCAATCATGGAGCGCGCCATCAGCTTGAGCCGCTTGTCCTTGATGACTGACAGGTCTGTCGGGTCCTGGTACAGCTGAGTAATGGCCTCGTAGTCAACGTGAGGCAGGTCGTTGACGGCGCAGTAGTTCTCAAAGTTGGCGACACCCCTGGTGTGGGCGGTTTGGACGAGGTTCAATGCTGACTCAAAAAGTGGCGTGTGTGAACAGGGTGCCAGCAGAGTCAATTAAGCAGGTCACAAATCGCTAATATCTGACACCCAGGCAATCGAAGTCGCCGTGAGCAGCATGTCCCCCTCCGTGCGACATCGCCCAGGGCCAGCACGTGCACTCGGCTCGCTGTCCCCTGGACCCAGCTTTTCCCTCCCGCCCACTTGTGCATGGCGAGCCTCTTTGCGTTGAGCTCCCACTCATTGGCCATGAGCGTCTCCCTCAGGGTCTTGATGGACTCCAGGTGGCCGCTGTTGAGGGTCTCCACCACGCTGCTCTGGCCGTTTGAAGGGGGGCGCGCGCGAGGGGGTGGCAGTTGGCGCGTGAGTGGGGGCGGCTGCTGAGCATCGACCCTCCTGGGGTGCAGGCAGGGGCGTAGAGGGGGCAATGGCACGGACCTGGGGCCAACACGCCGGCTGCGACAGCAGCCGCCCACAGACCCCAGGGGGGGGGAAGGACAGAGGGATGTGTGCAGCAAGCCACCCGGCGGTCCGCCAGGGCGGTCACAGGTGGTGACATGGGTTGTTGCAGCGCTGTGCATCGCCGCAGCTGTCACTGCTTTCGGCAACAGCAGGCTGTTGTTACAAAAGCGCGCAAGGCTCTCACAACCGCGCATACGACCCTGCACGCATTCCTCATCCCCAAGATGAGGGGTGCTTGCAGGACCCTAGAGAGGTTGCAGCATTGATGCGTTGCGTGCACAGACGCTTGCATAACGTATGCAGAGCATGCTTGCCGCTACGGTACCTCACCTGCAGTTTTGAAATGTCGAAGACCATGCCCCCCACAGTCAGCTGCTCGCCCTCCTCCTCCC
>NW_014012222.1:0-14425 GCF_000611645.1 Monoraphidium neglectum
GGGTGGGGCGGAGCAAGCCCTAGGTGGCGGCAGCGGCGGCGGGCAGGCACTCGCAGGCGGTATCGAGCAGCCGGCCGCTGCCGCAGCTCCCGTCGTTGGCGATGGCCCTGTGCTGTTCGCGGGCGGCGGCGCCGCTTTGGGGCCCGCGGCACCTCAGCAGCAGCCGGTGGCAGAAGAGTGGCGGCTCAAGGGCGCTGCCAAGTCGATGGTTGCGGCCATGGCCAGGCTGGGAACGGACGGGCAGGGCCCGCTGGCCGGGGAGCCGGCGGACGCTCTGCAAGGATGGGTGAGCGGCAGCGGCGTAGAGCAAGTCATCCTGTGCCGCAGCCGTGAAGAAGCGCACAACACTGCGGCTGCTGCGGACAACAATCTGGCGGTGCGGTTTGTGACGCGCGCAGACCTGGGCACTTTGTCAGTCAAGGAGGAGCACGACTGGCGCACCGGCGCGCAGGGCCTCACCACAATCAGTGTGCCTGACGCGTCAGGTAGCTGGTGGCTGTATCCCTTCAGGATCACCCTGCCAAAGGTGAGGCGATGCAGGGCTAGAAGCCTAAGCAGCCATTCATGAGCAACAGTTCAGGGTCTGACTTGGCGAGGCAGGTGGATTTTGCTGCCCTTCGTAGCACTCTTTTCACTGAGGTCCCCGCTGGCGCCATGTTTCCCCATCTATCCTGACACTCCCAAATCCAACTCCACACGGCCCCCATTCGTACCTCTCCACACAACGCGGCCCTCCAGGGCGGCGGCTCTGTGCGTGTGGTGGCGGGCTCAGCGCAGCTGGCTGCCCAGCTGGCGTTCCTGAGGATGCTGGAGGCGGCGGTCGGGGTGGAGGAGTTGAAGACGACAGCTATCGCGCACTACTACGTCACCGGGCCCAACATGCCTACGGCGAGCGCCGCGGTTGCCTCCCAGCTTGGCCACTGTGAGTAGATTTGCTGAAGAACTCCAGGGTGCACTTGAACAGGGAAAACACCTACCAATACAATGCAGCAGCATCTCGCAGCTGTTGTACATTCGATCATGCAGCAAGGATTATTGAGCCCCACCAACGGGGTGTGTCCATCACTCCCCACCTTCTTCCTGTTTGCAGGGCAACAGGCTGGCTGAGGGAATTTTGAGGTACAGAGGACTGACAGCCGCCCAGATCTTTGAGCGCTCTATCCAGGCAGGTTACTGTGGCGATGAGTTGTGGTGGGGTGGTCCCAGCTCAGTGCGCTCCAGCGCTCCATCCAGTCATGCGGCCTGGTGAAAAAACAATTATCAGCCCAACTGGGATGAGCACGCATTCTTGCGCATGCCTTCAGGCACACTCCTGTAATTCGTGGTGTGTAGGCGCTCCCTGCTGAGACTGGGCTGGCCATGAGGACAGAAATTTGGGGGTGATTATTTTGAGCATTCACAAAAAGTGAACCAAGATCGTTCACGTTTGAAACCTGATTAGAAGCAAGCAAAACTAGCAGCAGGATTGGAGCAGCCACAGCAACGCCGGCACCATAGCCCTGGCCAGCAGCAGCAGCAGCAGCAGCAGCAGCAGCAGCAGCAGCAGCAGCAGCAGCAGCAGCAGCAGCAGCCGGCTGGACGACAGGCTGTGCCACACGTGGCTCCAGAATAATTTATCTCACAGAGACTACCAATTTACTTGTGCTGTGTCCTGCAGCAGCAGCGCTCCGACGATGCGCATCGTCGCTGCTGCTGCACACTTTGGGTGCGGTCAAACCCGGGTCCACTCGCCCCACCAAGGTTCATGATCTATGTCTGAGCCGTACTTGGCGCGCTCGCAGGCCCTGCAGCGGTCTATATTGTCCAATCGGACCGACCCAGCGACCGGCCTTCGCAGTTTCCGCAGCTTCGCACAGCTTTCGCCTTGCTGTTTTCCGCTCGATCGGCCTCAAATAGAGCCCTCACGCCGCATACTTCATTCGTTGCTCAAAGCAACTTTAATCATTTCTCCCCCGCAGCCGCAGGCAAGACTACAACCAGTACGCAGAGTACTCAGCACCTCTTTGCAACCCTAGGTGAAGGCCCTCAAGCTGTACGTCAAGCCTCCACGCGGCATCCGATCGCCAAGCTGTTCGGCTTTGCCCGTGAGCCTTATCACGGGCACAAATCCCCCTCTGGATTGATTGTCCCCAAGCTTCGGCTGGGTCAATGAGGATCCCGTACGCTGTGCGGGCAGGTACGTTGCCGCAGGGCGTCTCAAGCTGGATGGACCTGACTACGGGGCGGCGGCGTTCAAAGCGCCTACCCGCTCTGACTGGGTTGCATTGTCACATGCATGGCCAGCCCTTGGGTCTTGCATGGGCAGCAGCAGCAGCAGCAGCAGCAGCAGCAGCAGCAGCAGCAGCACAACCTGGGATGCGTGCATGCCTTTGCAGCTGGACAGTGCCCCTTCTGGCGCTGCCCAGCCCCATCACAGCCAACTCAGCACCACACACAGCGAGCCACCACTCAGTCTCCTGACTGGATGTCACTGCGTAACACAGAGCAAAACTACAGTTTGCGCAGTTGTGAAAGCATTTGAGGGTCTCTGTCGCAGCCCAAAGGCATGGTGGCTCACATCACCAAGCTTCACATTATAAAGACAAGGCTGAGCAAAGCATAAACAATACAATACACAAATAATACAATGCGTGACCAGCCCATGAGGGGGCCTCCACCAAATGCAAATCACCACCCATCAGCACAAAGTTAAGTCCTCACAGATAGCAAGCCTGCTGGCCAGCGCGTACCGTCCTCTGCCTCTGCTGCCCGTAGCTGCCCTCCAGCTGCCCAGTCCTCCAGTGCCAACATGGAAAGGTCCAGGCCCGGCTGCACCAAACTGCCATCTTCCTCAGCATCTTCACCCTCGCTGCTGCTGTCACTACCGCCACCTGGCAACTCAATCGGCCCGTCGGTCCCTGCCGCTGCGCCAGGGCTGCCGCTGTCGCCGTCGCCGCCGCTGCCGCCGCTGCCGGCACTGAGTGCCGCAATCACGCGCGCCTGCAGCAGCACATCCCCCGGCAGCCGCGCCGGGCACTGTGACAGCAGCGTCCCGCGCGGTGCCAGCAGAAGCAGTTGCCGCCGCCCCTGCTGTCCACAGCCGGCCCACGCACCAGGTATGAGCCGCCGCTCGCCCGTCCCGCTGTCGTCAACTGCTGGCAACCGCACCCTTGCAAAGGGGCCCAACCGCCCGCCACCAATGCCGAGACGGCTGCTGCTGCGAACCTCATCAAGCCACGCACCCGCGGCCGCCTCCGCCGCCGCCCAATCTGCGTTGCCCCCGCCGCCCCCACCGCCGCCGCCACCGCCCGCCAACGGACGCGCGAGCTCCTTCAAGCACACGTCACGCCACGCGCCGTCGACGCGCCGCGTCAGGTCAGCTGGCAAGATCTCCTCTGCCAAATCATAGCCATCCTGCCCCATCACACAGCGCGCCTGCGCCACCGCCGCCAGCTGCTCCTTGCCCAGAGCGCTCCACCGGCACTGCCCTAACCGCACCAGCAGCCACCCCAGGCGGGGCGCCGTCAGTGCCCCCAGCGCAGCGAGCGCCCACAGGCAGCGCACGACCTGCTGCGCCCGCAGCCCGGCGTCTTCTGTCAGGGCCACGCCGTCGGCGGCGGCGGCCAGCAGCCGTGGCGGCGGCGCGTGGCCGAGGCGGGCGCAGGAGAAGAGGAGGGATGCGAGGGCTGCTGGGGCAGGAGAGGGCGGCAGCTGGCGCTCTGCCTGGAGCAGCAGAGCCTCCATGACCTGGGGGGGGGGGGTGCCAAGAGGCATCACAACCACAATCAGATTTGTGCAGGGTACAGGGGTAGGCAATTTCAAGGTCCTCGCACAAAAAAAAAAATCGTGTGGCCGTGTGTGCCTCTGGCGGTTGTGGATGCATACCGCTCGGGCATTTTGTGCATGCCACATTCGCAACTGAGCCAAAGCCCAACCATACCAACCCTCACATCACCACCCTGCATTTTGCACAGACTTTCAGCACCCACTGCCCGCAAACAGAAACCCAGGGCACTATATTCATAGAGCATAAGGCTAGAATGTTTGTTAGTATGCGCCCACCTGCTCCCCAGGATGGAAGCTGCATATTGCCAGGGCCTCCAGCAGCGCCAAGGCCTCCCCACAGGTCGTGCGCCCCTCAATCTGCGGCAGCAGCGCCGCCGCCAGCGCCCGCAGCTGCGAGGGCGGCGGCAGGAAGCCGAGCCGCAGCTGCGCGTGCAGCAGGCGGCCGGCGGCGGCGGCGGTCCAGTGGGTGTGGGGCGCGAGGTGCTGGAAGTCGGAGGGGCGCTCGTGCATGAGCTCGTGGGAGGAGGCGACCCCTTTGCAGACCTGCGTGTGTATTAGAAGTCCAAGAGGCAGTCGCACAAAAGTGTTTTGTTCAGCACCAAGACGGGGTGCCCCTGAGTTGATTGGCGTATGGCATGGATGAGCCGTTCGCAAATCGAGTCTCTGCCGGCCCCTTGAGACCGTTCAGTGCGATGGTGCTGCAGGCTTAGGCAACCAGCCGCTCCCCACGGACTTTCTCAGCAACGTCACGCGCGCAGCAGTTGTCGTAACTCATGCATCAAATTGGAACCCGCCTCGCCTGCTGTGTCACTGCGCGGATGAGCTCAGGCACTGCGACGCTGGTGTGGCGCAGGTCTGCAAATGCCGCCACAAGCCCGGACAGATCGGCAGGGCGGCTGCGGGTGGGATGGGAAGGAAGGAGCGCGGGCGCATTGTAATGAGGTTGCGTGACGCGCTCAATGATGCTCGGTGAAGAGGGCAAGACCTCCTGATGCGATAGCACAGGCAGTACAAACCCCCAGCTGGGACCGCAAGCTGGCTTCTGAAGGCGTGGTGGCAGTTTAGAGCCCAGAATCTTGCCAAATACCCCTTGCATCATCCTGTTGACACCTGCCACCATGGACCCCTTGACTGCCCACCACCCCCCTGCAGCCCAGCAGCCCCACCTGACCGCGTTGAGGTGCTGCTTTCTAACGCGCTGCACCACGTACGACGCCACTGCATCCAGCATGCGCGGCGCGTTGCCGTCGCCGTAGCCGGCGCGCGCGTAGGCGTTGACCAGTTTGACCAGGTCAGAGGGCCGGAAGCCGGCGCTGCCGCTGTGGCGGTTGGATAGCTGGCGGTACACCTGGCGGGCGGGGCGGCGCGTCACGATGACGAGGAGAGGCGCACGTGTCGGGGCAGACAGCGTTTGCGCGTTTGGGAGTAACAAGCCTTGGGTGTTTGCATCGGGAGAAGAGTTAAAGTGGCAGAGTTGTGGGAAGTTATTTACAAACACAAAGTGTATGGCTTTTCAAACACAAAGTGCCGACGGACAACAACGGGGTCAAGGCCACAACACACCCAGCGCCGCAACAACATCATACTCGCAACCCCGTCGCCAGAGCAGCGCCCGGCGCCCTCCCGCGGCGCACCTCGTGCGCGACCGCGTCCAGGAGCTTGGCGGAAGCTGCCGAGCGCCTGCCTGCAGCCGCCACGCCGTCCGCCAGGTCAGTCAGGTCCTCAGCCGCAGCCGGGGCCACTGCCGGGGAGGTCGAGGGTCACACTCAGATTCAACTTGCTTGCTTTTGCTTCCAATATTCGTGGGGTTGATGAGCCAACGAACAGGTGTAGGTTATGGAAGGCAAGCAGCGGGTGGAAAGGTCCTCGAGCCAATGAAAACAGTGCCTGTTGGCTGTTGGGATGAGCCGCAGTGCTGCGGCGATGCGCGCCCCAAGCGTTAGGGGTGCATGCTGCGTCAGCGCAGGTGCACCAGCCTACATCGACATGGCTGGCAAGGGATGCTCGGCATACTGCGTGCGACACTCACCAGCTGTTGAGGCATCGATGTCATCAGCTACGACGCGGCACAGCTCGTCCATCGCCGCCGCTGCGATGGCAGGGGCCGCGCCAAGGCAGGTGCCGAGCAGCCGGCCAAAGCCCCACACCATGGATACCCCGTCGGTGCCTGCGAGCGGCTTGGCCGCCTTGGCACCGAATTTTCTGCCATTGCCATCGCTGCTGCTGCCACTGCTGGTTGGGGCCTGGACCAGTCCAAGCACCCAGTGCGACACCGCCTCCAGAAATTCCGGCCGCGCAAACCCGCTGGGCCTGAATCCACCGCCCCGGCCCTCGACGCCGGCAGCACAGCCGTCCGAGGTCGCGTCAGCGCCGCTGGTGACGCCTTGGCTGGCGGCTGCCTCCGCCCACCAGCTGCCTTCAAACTCTGCCAGGCACCACACCACGCTCGCCACCTCGCCTGCTGCAGCGGGCGGCGGCGCGCCCCCGGCGGCGGCGCCGCCGCCCGGCTGCTGCTGCAGGCGCGCCGCCGCCGCGAGCTGGAGCTGCTGAAGGGCTGACAGCAGTTGCGGCTCGACCACTGTTGCAAATCCAGAGGCGCCGCCTGACTCGTAGAAATCGCACAGCCTATGTGCATGCGTGCACGTATGTAAATGTGTGTGTGTGTGTGTGTGTGTGTTGTATGTGTGTGCGTGTGCGCACGCGTGCGCGCGCACGCGCGCGCGCGCGCGTGTGTGTGTAGTGTGTGTGTGTGTGTGCGCGCGCGCGCATGGGTCGGGGCCGGGGAAGGCAGGAGAGGCCTGTCTACAGTTTGCTAGCTGTGTGCGCAGGGAGGCAAGCGTGTGAGGCACAAGCCAAACGTGTTGCAGCCCTTCGCTAAAGGAAGGACAGTGTAATGCATGGGGAACCCCCTCCCACAACTCGAACAATCTGAAAACCGCGAGCACGGGTTTGGGCATGGGGCCTGGGCGCGCAGCAAACGTCTCACCTCAGGAGCAACCGGCGCACGTCCCCCAGCGACAGCCGCGGCCCCTCCTCAAGTGCCAGTTCCAGCAGCTCAAGCGGGCTGTCCGCCTCTCGCACGCGCCGCGACAGCGCCGCTGCCACAGCCGGCCCGTCCGCATCCGCCGATGCTGACGCGGCAGCGCCGGGCCCGGCCGACGCCGCAGCGGCTGCGCTGGTTGCGGGTAGTAGCGGCTCGGCGGCGGCGGCTGCGCCGATTGGGCCCCAGTACCAAGCCGCCTCGTCACTCTGCATAAAGAGAAGCAGTGGTGGTGTTTCGAGGGTGGGTATCCCGCGCACGAGGCCTCGCATGCCCATGGCGGTTGCTTGACGACCGCTGCTGCGCTGTTCCTGTCGGGCGATTGCGAGGTCGCGCGCACAGAGCCCAGCTGCCGATTACGGCAGGGCCTCAACGAGCAGTCGCAGAGGATCGATTTGGTGCCGATTGCATCTGCCAACCAGCCAGTCCTTGGCACTGCCCCAGCTGCGCAGCTCACGTGCAGCACCACAAGCCGCCGAGAGCTGCCACTGTTCGCGACGTCCACACGGCGCGCGCCTGGGCGCCTGCGGCGCTTTGGGTGCCATTCGCTGCATGACGCGACGCTGCGGCGGCTCCAGGCGCTGCATGGGGTACAAGGGCTGTGCCCTCTGCAGTCATGTGCGTTACTGCGGCGTGCAGCACGCCGCTGCAGTACCGGGGAGCTCAGCATCCGATAGAGCGCAGCGTAGGTTGAGACATACGCACACGTACTGCTTTTTTCTTTCTGCGAGTGCAATGTTGAAGGCGCGCAGGGTGAGAATGTGAATTCCGAGTGACGATCTACGAGGTTTCAAGTTTCAAGAAGCGTGGGTGTGCACAAGTGTTTTTTAAAGCCTGTGACAATCACTGGGGTCGCAGCGAACGCAGTTTTGTGCATGCTGTGACCGCTGTGGGCGCCGCTGCGCATGCTGCGGGTGACATGGCCGTCTACAGCAAGCCACATGGTGTGTGGCTGTCTAAACGAACTGCACATTACGTTTCAGGGCATGCATGACCTCATGTGAGCAAATTCAACAATCTTTCATCACGGTCGGTGGAACAAGAAAGGACTGGGAAACCGCCACAACCGTTTTGTCTCAACACCCTCCAATCAAGTGTGCTCTAGTGCAAGACTGCTGGCCCATATATTTTGTGAACGGATCCAACAATGCACGCATGGGCCAGCCGCTGCCAGTACCCAGCGCCTTCAGGTGTGCTGCTGCCAGACTTACTGGGCTCGTGCCCAGCGCAGCAACGGCCAGAGCAGGGACCACTAGCCCTAGGCGGGGTGAGCGACAAAACCGAGCAAGATGCAGGACTTGCTGGCACTTGCTAATGACCCGCTGCAAGGGAATGCTTGCACACCTGCTCTGCAGCTGCGCGCCAGGGGGGGATGTACCGTCGGTGCGGTTGCAATGCAAGCAGTGCACTATTACAGCAATTTTCACCTTAATGCACCCACAAGTGCGAGAAGATACCCGGGTGAGTAAAAGTATCGTTGGAGTAGCCAGAGAGACTGAGAAGTGTGCAACCAACCAGCCGACGGATGTAATCTTGTACAACGATCTTTACCTGCCTGGGAGGTTGTTACCTACGACATGCAGCTGCAAAACACCGCCCGCCTGCTGTGCAAGCTGGGTCTGCCACTGCGCCACACTGCAGCAAATTTGCACTCGCCAGGCAGCCCTATCACTCGTTGCTGGTTGGGTGATGGTAGCGACAGGTCACCTTGTTGACTGGATGGGGCAACTCTTGATGTCCTTGGCCACCCTCTCCCAGGCAAGGTGCTGCTTGGTGACGCAGAGCAGTGTGCCTCATCTGGCGCTCATGCAAACCGGGGCGAAACAGCACCATCAATATCCGGGCACCAGGTGCAGCAGAGCACCGACCAATCCTGACCGACGCACTGCCGAAAGGATGTCAGGTCCGTTGCTGCCCCTACATTACCTCCTCTGCCCCGTGTAGATAACCGATTGAACACAATGACCGGCGCACGTAAAGACTAGACAACTCTGCAACGAAGCTAGACCACTGCATCGCTCTGACACAGCCTGCGCACGCGGTATCCAGAGTCGCAACGCGACAGGGCAGGGCTTGAAACGAAATGCTGGAGATGGAGATGGCGCCGCGGCGTGCTGGGGGAGGACAGGTTTCAACCAAGGACACGCTTGACGTCCAAGTGCGAGGCCGGTGCTTTGAGGCCGCTTGGATGGATTCTGTGCGAAGCAGCGCATTCCTTGGTGTCACACATGAGACGCGGCCTGAGTCGACACAGCGGGACCCGTCAACGCCTGAGGGCACGGCCTGCGCCAACACCATCACCATTGGGCTTGCGCCTCCGGGTGGCAGGTGCTGCACGGACTTGACAGCTTCCTGGCCACGGAGCGCTTTCTTTGCAAGCTTGAGCAGGCGCGGGCAGAGTGGATCGACCTGTCTGATGCGGCCCACGCAGCTGCGGGCTGCGCGCACGCCTCGGGCGCGGCGCCCCTGCCGCCGTCTGCTGCGCACGCACACGCGCACGCGCCGTTCGAGGCCAGCAGCAGCGCTGTGCTCGTTCACGAGGCGGACGCGCAGTCGTCGGCGGCGCAGCCAGCCGGCCACAGCGCCTGGGCGCAGCGCGGCGGCGCAGCGGCGGGCGACCATGCTGCAGGCGCGGAGCTTTCAGAATCCGAGCGAGCAGCGGCAGCGGCGGCCGCGGCGGCGGTCGGGGACTTTGTGGTGATCAATAAAGACGACGCGGTGGAGGCAATGGCGTATTACATAGCCATGTACATCAGCCGCCTGCCCGAGGCGCAGCGCATGGGGCCCAAGGAGCTGCAGTCAGCGCTCAAAGAGGCGTTCACGGTGAGCAAGCCGGCGAGGGCGCGTACGGCACTGCCGCCTGCCTGGGGCCTTGTCAGGCTGTGCGAGCCGTTTATGATATGAGATTGTGGCTGGTGACTCCGCTGTCCACTGCAGTGCCGCATCTTTGAAAGGTGCACCCCTCGTTTGCCAAGCATGCATTGCTGGCGTGCGTTGGCCTGCTGCAGAGGCGGCATGCTGCCCGCCGCCACGTCTTCTGACACCCCCACCTCAGCGTTGCTGCCTTGCTTTGAACTCTGCCCCAGATCCTCAAGCGGAGCAAGTGGCGCCTGGTGTGGAGCTGGGGCCGCCTGCTCTACCGCAGCGCCGCGGTCAGCTTCTCCGCGCTACAGCTGTACAACAACCCGTGGCTGCTGCGCGCCGTGCTGAGCGCGCTGTGGTCGTCGTCCCGCCTGCTGTACGCCCAGATGGTGTGACGTCACCACCACGTCACCCGCAGCGCCCAGCCGGCGCACGGTCACGCATGTGTGCTAGCCATGGCGCCCCACGAGCACGCGGCGCCCATGTGCGGCAGCCGAGCGTCCTTGAGTGCTTGGATGTCACGGCTGCAAGCGTCCACCTGCACTTGCGCCCCGTTGGTTCATGAAGCCTTAGTGCCCTGTTTTAAGGAGTGCCCGCCGAGAAGAGCCACCCACGCTTCCAAGCTCCTGCACGGCCGTCCATACAGCCCCACTGTACACGAGCTTTCTTGATGACGACCCCTTGCAGCGCACCGCGCAAATCGGGCGGTTGAGGCCCCAACTTGCGCGCCCCTGGCGTTCACAGGCATGTACCACCTATCTGAACCCTCAATCACTGTATACCACTGAGCTGCTGCAGCGGTTCAAAACAGATTTTGCTGCCTTCCCCAGCGTCGCCTGTGTGCTGGTCAGCGGCTCCCCGCTTACAGGCGACGCAGCGCGCACCCACCTCATGTTGGTCATAGAGCTTCTCACTACCAGGCCGCACGTCTCGTTTTCCCTTTGCGAGCCTGCTTCTGTCGTGCTTCAGCACCTGTAACAACAACTGATGCGGTTGAAGGCTATTTGGGACTTTCACGCGTGTGGCGACAGGTGACAGGGGGGACGGTGGCGCATGTCAGCTGGCAGGCGGCCTGTCTGTGACTAGTGGGTCGGCAACGGCTGACGAGCTGGCATGCCCCTGCTGGGGCATGTGAGGGGTGCGGGGCCTTTCGGCGCTGTTCGGGGGAGGCGGGCTGGTACAGCACTCGATGCACTTGAATAAGACGTGTGTGTTATAGCTTTGGCCAGCTATGGCAGGGATTAGGCAGGGCACGGCTTTGCTGGGCAGGCCTGTTGCCGGGCCGCTCTCTGTCAGAGGAAACGGGCAGAGTTTCACCCGACAGTGGTGCATGCGGCGCTCAATTGCAAGGAGGGTGCAAGCCGCGTTCAAGTACAAGGGAGGAATACGAGTTGTGTTTGTAGGTGGCAGACGCTCACGATAAATTCAGAATGCAGGCGCGTCTTCAAGATCTCGCAGGCTCCCCGAACTTGTTGCAGTCACGTGTGCACGGGCGACTTGTTAGCGGCACACGCAGAATGAAATCAGTGACAGCTTCCGGTGAGTGTCCATTGTCTGAGTGCAGCACATTCGCAGCAGCTGCAGACTCGCACGTCGCTCCCTGCGCTCTCTGCGCACCCCCGATGACCCGAGTGCCAAAGGCCATGACCGCGGCCCAGTTCGATTGCTGCCCTTTCCATGCGCACTCTGCAACGCTACCGCACCGCAGCGGCGGCAGCTGCGTATGGCGCCAGCGCGCCCTTGTCAACGGGCGCCTTCATCCTCCAGTGCGACGTCAGGGGCGCGGCGGCGGGGCCGCTGGAGGGGGTTACAGTTTGCGTCAAGGACAACTTTGATGTGAGAAAACGGCCATGCATATGCAATCGGATCTGTAAGATGTTATTGACATCCTGGGAGGTTTCTTGGCGGCATTGGCAGTCCAGATAGCCAGACTGCCCCACCCAGGGTGGTGGCATCCTGCCTGCAGCGTGTATCGTCGGTATGCCTCGTCGGCGCCCGGCGGTGGTGGAGTTCCCGCGGGCACGCGGCGGCGGGTGCAGCGGACAGGCGGTGGTGGCATGCCGCTCAGTCCATACATAAAGCCTCAGTGCAACACTGGGGGGTGAAGGATCAAGAACCACCTGTGAGAAAGGCCAGTTGAGCAATGAGCTTCAAACCAATGCGAATCTTGCTCGTCCCCCTCCTCGTCCGCCGCCACATGCCATGTTCCCTGCAGGTGAGAGGGCACCCCACCGGCAACGGCAGCCCTGCGTGGCTGTCCACCCACCCGGAGCCGGCGGCCGAGTCGGCGGCGGCGGTGCAGGCACTGCTGGACGCAGGGGCGCGGGTGGTAGGAAAGGTGTGCGCGCACAGCGGGGACGGGCGGGGGCGGCAGTGGTCGGTCGAGACGGGCGAGCCTCCACACGTAGCTGTCCCCGATGAAAGGTCTCAGCGACGACGCTCCCTTCCTTAGCTTGGCCCCTTTCACCCTCATCCCTACACCATCGCATCACCCCCCAAACCCTTTCACCTCCGGTGTTGCACCGAACCGGCCCCCCCAAAACCATATTTTTTCCATCCACTTTGACAAATAAAAGCCGAAACCCCAAACCTGTAAACCCCAAGGGCCACATGGATGAGCTGGCCTACGCCCTCAGCGGCGAGAACGCCCACTACGGCACGCCCCTCAACGCCGCGGCCCCGGGCCGCGTGCCTGGCGGCTCGACGTCCGGACCCGCGGTGAGTGAGGAGGGGGACAGGTGGGGGCGAGGGCGTTATCAGCCCGGAAGCTGTGCAGCCGCGGAGCCGCGGAGCCGAAGGGAGGTCCGCGAGCTTGGGGCTTGGCGTGTTGTGCGGGTGCGCAACAAAGTCAAGAGTCGCGGCGCGGCCGCAGGTGGGCAGCCGTGGGCCGCAGCACTGCGGCGCATGCGGTTGTCTTCCGCGGCTCTCTTCTCGAGGCGACACCTCAGCAGGCGGTCGCACCCTGTACTCCTGAACACCACATGTACCCTGCTCATACACTCCCCCGGCCCCCACCGCCCTCCGAAAGTCTGCGGTGGCCGCCGGCGAGGCGGACCTGGGTCTGGGCACCGACACCGGCGGCAGCGTGCGCGTGCCCGCGTCGTACTGCGGACTCTGGGGCCTCCGCACGTCCCACGGCCGCGTGCCGCTCCTCGGCGCGCGCGCGCTCGCCCCCAGCTTCTCCACCGCCGGCCTGCTGGCTCCCGGCGCGCCGCTGCTGCGCCGCGCCGGCGCCGCGCTGCTCGCGGGCGCAGCCGGCGGCGCCGCGCCGCTGCCCGGCTGCGGGGGCGGGGGCGGCGCGCAGCGGGCGCCGCGGCTGCTGGTCGCGTCGGACGCGTTTGGGCTGGCTCTGCCGGAGGCAGAGAGTGCCCTCAGGGCGGCCCTCACCGCCGCATCTGCGTCGGGCGCGCTGGAGGCACCTGAGGAGCTGGACGTTGGCGCCAGCTTGGAGGGGCTCACGGGTTTGGGCGCATGGTTTGACGTCTTCCGGATCGTGCAGGTGCGGCCGGGGCGGGCGCGGACCGCAGGACAGACACAAGGCCACCGCCTCGTTTGATTGGAGTGTTGAGCGACAAAGCGGCGCCTGCGAAGGGGGTCTATCGGGCGGCATGCTCTGCCGCGCTCTGTGTTGACATCAAACCGAGGCCCTATCTGACCCTCTGCCAAAAGCACAGGGCTGGGAGGCCTGGTCAAACTATGGCGGCTGGATGACGGAAAACGACCTTTCCCTGGGCCCGGGCGTGAGGGAGCGCTTCCAGCTGGCGGCGAAGATTAGTCAGGAGGAGCGGGACCAGGCGGCCGCACAGCGGGCAAGGTGGGCGATCAGTTGCCAACAGTGTGCGTCAGTCAAGACGGATGGGAGGGCGGGCGGGCAAGTGGAACGTTGGAATGATGGTGTCAGCACCTGTAGAGGTGATAACTGCATGTGTCAGTGTTGCATTACGGAGCAACAACGCAAAATCACCAAGATGTGTGCGCTTGCCCTCTTGTGGGCAATTCCAGGATCCGCGCCCACCTGCAGCAGCTGCTGGGCGCAGACGCCGTGCTGGCGCTGCCCTCGGCCCCCGGCCCCGCGCCGCCGCTCGGCCTGCCCGGCCCCGCCCTCAACGACTGGCGGAGCCGAGTGATGAGCCTCACGTGCATCGCCGGCCTGGGAGCGCTGCCGCAGGTGCGCACGCATGCATGAGCGTGTGCGCGCACGTGCGCAGCTGCCTGTCCTCTGAGCCCGCGTGTGTGCCTTTATGTAGTACCCGCGCGGACCAGCTGCCGCTGCCAGGGCCCCATGGCATCTTGGCCCAGCACCACGCTCTCAGTAGCCGGGTGCTCCACGCCGCACTCCCAGTCGCCTATCAAATTTAGCCACTCCCATCGTCACCTCTCCTACCCCAGCCTCAAAAGCTTGGGGTTTGAAATATCCCAGACCCACTGCATCCTTGCCGCTGCCGCGCCACCCCAACAGGTCAGCATGCCTGTGGCCAGGGTAGACGGCCTGCCAGTGGGCCTCAGCCTCATTGGGCCGCCTGGGTCTGACGAGTCATTGCTGGAGCTTGCCGAGAGGATCCAATCCGCCGCGCCTTGATATCGGAGGGGCTGCCACGTGTTTACCACTCAGAGGTGCTGTAGGTAGCAAGTAGTGTGGAGAAGGTAGCAAAGGAGCAGTTAGGAGCGATGGAGGCGCAAGGCAAACGCATCTGGCTGCACCACGCCGTGACAATGACGTTATAGTGCATCATCCTCTGTATTGCATTGCCGCATGGC
>NW_014012221.1:0-11080 GCF_000611645.1 Monoraphidium neglectum
GAGGGTGTTGGGAAGAGGTAGAGGCGGGGTCGGCAGACTTGTTTGACAGAGGCAGGGGGCCGTGGCCGTTGCCGCACTGGCCCGTGCCCTTCGCACCAAGTGGGGCCGCAGCGCCTGCAAGCGGCTTCTATCCCACGTCCAGATGATACGGGCCCATGAACGACTCGTTTGAACCGAAACCACACCACAGCAGCTTCTCACCAGCTGCCCCATCTTCTCGTCCACCTCGCAGATCAAGTACTGCAGCTGTAGCGACGCCGGCGTCACCTGATCCCCGGCCCCCGCCGCCTCTGCCGCCGCCGCTTCGCCCTCCTTCCCCTTCTTACCGCGCGCCGCGGCCGCCGCAGCCGCCGGCGCGGGCGCCGCCGCGACCGCGACCGCGACACGCACGGGGTTTCTCAGGCCGGCACGCGTCAGCGCCTCCACAGCTTCCTGCAGGGACCCGCGAGGACGGGGGGCGTGGCGGTCAAAGGTGGTCAACCGGTTTGCGCCGCGCCGCCATCAAGCGCATGTGGCCTGACACGCACGATGCACTGCCGCGGGCCGACCAGTCATGCTGCTGCCTGATACAAATTGCGATGCGAGCTTTGTTCCGCGCTCGTCGCCACTCAATCACACACACATATTTACACGGGCACACACACACACACACACACACACACACACACACACACACACACACACACATGCACGCCCCACCGCCAACGCACCGTCTGTGTGGCGGAGAACAGCCCCGTCCTCCTCTGCCGCGGCAGGCGCCCCATGATGGCGTCCAGCTGCGCCTTGAACCCCATGTCCAGCAGGCGGTCAGCCTCGTCAAGCACCAGCACCTGTCAACACCACATCAAGTAGTCGAGATCACATCAAGAAGTCAAGATCACAACATAAACACCAAACATCCATGTATGAATCACGCACATGGGCGGCGTGATCATACATTCACCAGTGATTTGCTTGAAAGTGTGTTATGGAAGAGAGGCTGCCGCCACCAGAGACAGGGTGCAGCACGGCCTTACTCTCTCACCCTCCCTGTCATGCCACCGCGCAACCGCTTCCGCAACCGCCGCCGCCGACGGCCCGAACAATCACTTTCAGCGGCCCTGGGGACTCTGCAGCCGTGACCGCGCACCTCCGGCCTGCCCAAATCCCGGCGTTCCCGCCGCGCCGCGGCGCGCCGCCGCGCCGCAAGGCCCTTAACAATGAAACAAGCATCCAACTGAACGGCAGCAGCACGCCTCACCTCCAGCCTTTTCGGGTCCAGGTCCGCGCAGCGCTTCAGAATGTCGTCCAGGCGCCCCGGGGTGCCCACCAGAATCTGGCCGCCCCGCTCCCTGAACAGCGCCACGTCAGCCGCCGGGTCCCTGAGTTGGGGTTTCGGATGCGATTGTGGGCCGGCAAACTGGGCGCGAGGCAGGAGCAGAGGCGACGATCGCGTTGATTTGTGGCCAAGCATCGCGGCAGGCGCGCGACGGCTGGCGGCCACGGCAGCATCCGGCACGCCATCGGCTGCCACCACCATCCTGCAGCGGGGGTCGAGAGCTCGAGGTCGCACCGCCGCCGCTCGGCCGGGCGGGCGGGCAGCCGGCAGCCCCACAGCGCCGCCTGCAGACCGCCTGCTTAGAGCATCCTCCCGGGCACCCCCTCGCACGCTGCTTCTGCCCCTCCCTAGTGCTCACGTGCCACCGACAAGCAGCAGGCAGCTTGCGCCCGGCAGGGACTCCACGAATGGGGCCATCACAGAGTGGATTTGGCGCGCGAGCTCGCGCGTGGGGGATACGATGATCGCTCCGACCTTGGGGTTGAGCGTGCACGCGTGTGGGTGCACGTGTGTGTGTGTGTGCACGTGTGTATCTTTGTGTAAGTGTGTGCGCGAGAGTACGTCTCAGCAGGCAAGTGCATGTGCAGGTGCGGGCTGGTGGGCTGGCGATCGGTGCAAAAAGGGAGAGTGCAGCAGTGCCCATGGCCCAGGCATGGCTGTTGTGAGGCGGCATGACAAGCGGCGCCGGCAGCGATCGTGGTTCACTGAATAAGGTTCTTATGCAGTACTGTGTACATGCGCGCGCCTGCTGTAGCGCATAGGCAACGCTCAGCGCCGCGGCGCGGGGTTGCATCAAAGCAGCGACGGCGGCCGCCGAAACAGCGCGCACCTGGTGACGCTTTAGCGGCTCGTCCAGGCGCCGCAGCTTCTCTATCACGGGCACCACAAATGCCAGCGTCTTTCCTGACCCCGTGCAGGCGTCCACGGCCACGTCCTTGTTGCCGCAAAGCAGCGGGATCGTGGCCTCCTGCACAGGGGTGCAGCTGACAAACCCCTGAGCGTCCAGGACCGCTAATGTCTGTTTAGAAATGCACTTGAGCTGGCGAAAAGGCTGCCCTGCCACGGGCGGGGCCTTGCCCGACGCCATGCTGCGTGTACAGGCGTCAGCGCAGGCTGCGTTGATGAGTATCAATGAATTAGCTCTCAAAACTGATTGTGCGTCGGGCATCGTTCAGAGCAATGGTCCGTGTCCAGTTTGCTGGGTGACGAAGCCTGGGTGAGGACCGTCAACAGGCCAGCCCAGGTCGTCATGGCCGCCCTTGCACAGAAACTGCAAGATGACAGCCAAGCTGGTTGATATCTCAATTGATGCATGTGCATGCGCCTTCATTTGCGCTTGTAATGTCAGCTGCCATTTGCGGGTTGACCAGAAGTTGACTGCTAATTTGGCTTAGGCAGCATGTTACTGGAAGACGCAAGGTGGCGCAGAGCACATCCCACACCCTGTGTGGTGGTGTATTAGGTTACACGTGTATCCATCCAGCTTGACAAGCGTGGTTCGGCGAGCGCCGCGGAGCTGCCCTGCTATGCACTCGTCGCGCGTCATGCGACTGGCCGCACGGCGCCCACCCAGCGCGGCGCCCCAGACCCGTTGAGCTGGAATATGCTGCCGCCTGCTGACTCTGGGAACGCACTGGTAAGTGAGTTTATGACGACCTGAATAGGGGGGTTTGAGAGGTTGCAGATGACACGGAGCCAGGTGGACGGCTGCCAGGAAAAGGGGGTGCGCCACAGGCTGAGCCGCAGTCGAGCGTGCAAAGCCTCGTGCGCAGCAGCGCAGCTAAAGCGCTGTCTAGCCATGTTTATGACTGCCCCAAAATTGCATCCATTGAGCAAGGACTCTGGGCACGCATGAAAATAGGACCCCATATTCAGACCCCAAGCCGCCCCCTGGTAGTAGTTTTCTCACCTGATGGGTCACCAGTATCACCGGCGGCCCGTTCTGTGGCAGCCCCGCCAGGAACGCCCTCAGCCCCGCAAGCGTCTTCTCCGAGCTCGAGGGGTCAGAGAAGAACGAGTTGAGGGCGGGCAGCGGCTGCGCCTTGGAGAGGCCTAGCAGCTTTGCAGTCTCCTCGGCGCGGCACCACTGGCTGGTGTATACCTTGGCGGACACCACCTTGGCGCCAAGCGCGGCGCGCAGCGCAGCGCCTGTCGCCCGCGCCTGCGCGCGGCCGGCCGCGTCGAGGTTGCGCTGCGTCGCGCAGTCGCCGAGGCGGAAGCCCGGGGGGTCGCCGGTGCCGGGCGCGTTGGCGTGGCGGAGCATCAGCACGCGGCCGGGCTTGGAGAGCTCTGAGAGGGGCAGCGAGGCGCGCTCCGACTGGCCGGCCGCGAACGGCACGGCGGTAGCGGCCGCGAGCAGCACCAGGACCAGCGACGGGGGCACCAGCGACGATGTTCTGCTGGTGCATCTGCTAGTGCAGCTGCACCGGCCCTTTTGGCTGCTGTTTTGAAGGGATGTATCACCCATTGGCTGCAGGCGGCGAGCAGGGGGTTGATGCGGCGACTTGATGCGGGCGTCGGCGTGTGCAGCATCAACACTGACGACCTCAGCAACACAGCGTCGAAAGCGCAATCGCAGCCGGCATGTACGTCCTCCAGTGCGCGTTTGTGACAGCAAAGGCTTATGACGCACGGAGATCCCGTCTATGGTGTACATGGATGCGCGGCCCCCCCACGATCCTCGCACCTTGTGATTGGCACTACGGGTTACCGTACACTACTGGACACGAACACGAAAGCACACAGGTTCTGTTGCAAGTTTCAATGAGCGGATGCATTTGCGCGCATCGCCCTCAGTGGCCTGCTGCGGACTCACAAGTCCGCGCCTCATGAAGGCGCAGCACACACAGCGCAGGGTGGCTGATTTGTGGTGTTGGTCAGCCTGGTGCACTCTGCGCAGCTGGGTCGAGCTGCAATATAACATCTGGTGTCTCAAACGTTACTAGAGCCAGGTTTGTATCACGCTCCTGCTGCGGGCAGAAGACCGAGAACAGTACCACGATGATTGGCAATCCACATCAACGGATGGTATTATCCAGGGTTTCTGTTCTCCCTACGTATGCAAATCCCAAATCTGAGACATGATCACAACCCGTTACAAAAAATGCACGCAATGTCGCAACCCCAGGCCTAGGCACGTCGCGCCACGGGGGGCGCGACCACTGGGGCTGCAACGAGCAGCGCCATCAACGGCCACGCATCAGCAAACGCCGGCGTCCCCCTGTGGCTTGAAAGGGCGGCACAGATGGTGTCTCGGCCCCCAGAGCTGGCAGCACGCTCCGCGGCTGCACGCGGACCACCCGCACGGGCCCATTTGGGCCGCTGCTCACAGCTGCTGCCGGGTTCGAAACGTAGCCAGGCGCGGCGGCCGCCGCCCCGCGCCCGGGCACGGGTGCCGGCCGCTCCGCAGCAGGCGGCGGGCTCCTAATGACCCCCAGAACCAGTGGGACGCCAGAGGGGTCATGGACGAGGGCAAACAGGAACGGGCGGTCAAACGTGATGCGCGGCGGGGGCTCGTAGTCGATCATTGCGGAGGTCGTGCGCATGACTACGGCGGTGGCGGCGGCAGCTTCTGTGCCCTCCTCGTCGACATCAAGAACGACCTGCGGGGCGGCATCGGTTACAATTTGCAAGTTCAGGGCTGTGCAGGGAATGATCGGCGTGCACACACCACCATTCATTCGGAGCGATTGAAACGGTGCGTCAGAGTAGCCGAGCACGCACACGCCACGAGGGGTTGATTCAAGCAAGAGGGCAACCCTTGACGAGAGGGCCAAGCGGCACACGCCCAGCATATATAGCCAGCGTTGGGGCAAGCAGCAGCGGCGCAGCCAGCAAGCGGGGGGTAGCTGCGATGGCCGAAGGCGCGCCACGCACCTCTTGGACGACGTCCGACACGTAAAACGGCTTTGTGGGGTCCCCTTCCGCACGTTCAAAATTTGCCTGGGCGTCAGAAAACGCCGCCTTCACGCCCAGCTTCTCGAGGGGATCCACCAGGCTCATCCTGGCGCGCAGCTTAAACCTGGGCAGCTGCACGATCAGCCCCTTCGGCCCCGCCGGCGCCCACAGCGCGCCGGGCGTCAGAGATTTGACCCCGCCGCTGCCGCCCGGGAGGGGCGCGAACAGGCCGGCCGCGGGGGCCCTGGGGCCGAGCAGCAGCGGCAGCAGGGATTCTGGGCCCGCGCTGGCATTGGTTGGCAGGATGGCAATGGCGCTGAAGTTGCCGCTGCGGTACGGCAGCCGGACGGCGGTGAAGCTGCCCGGCAGCTGCGCGGTCAGGACCTGGCCGGCGCGGAATTCGTGTGACATCATCGACACCTGTTGCATTGCGTTGCGGTCGCGGCGTTGTGAAAGACGGCGCCGTGGTCCTGTGGGCGTGAACTTGCATAGTGTCTTCTACCAGAAAACACTGCTGCGAGCGGCCATGCGTCAACTGCCGCGAAAACAAGCACAAAAGCCCCTGCTGCACAGCGATGATAACTGAAATCGATGCGGACGGAGCAGATGAGGCGAAGCAGCGAAGCCAAGCAAGCCTGCCGTTGCCCGATTTTGGTTCTGCGGCAGCCCACGCACCTGCTGCTTTACGCCCTTGGCGGTTGTGAATGGCCACGGCCGCGTGCTCGTTCCCTCGAACTGTGTGCGCCACTTGCCCTTAAAGTACAGGGCATTGGCCAGCACCACGTCGAAGGGCGTGCCCGGGGCCAGCAGCTCGGGGATCAGGCCCTGGGTGGCGTTCTTGGCCCACGCGTTGATGTCTGAGACGCTGTTGGCGGTGGCCGCGGTGGCCTGCGGGGAGAGGCGTACAGGTTTGGGAGGTTTCCAGTTGAGTGGCTCTTCGGGTGCCGTGAGAAAGCCACTGCAGGAGTGATGCAGTAATCAAGAGCTCGGGCCAGCTCAAATCTGGGCCTGGGCACTGCGCGTGCACGCAAGCCTTTGTTCATCCAATCCTCCTCCCTCTGATGTGCAGTGCGCTGACAGCAGCTGGTCAATCTGTAGCCCGTCATCGTCCAAGCGTCCTGTGCCACGATCACGCCTCCCCTCCACAGGCCCCCTCTCCAACCTGGAATGCCGCCTTCATAGCATCCACATAGCTCTTCTTGAGGGGCACCCCCTTCCTGCTCCAAATGCTGTTGGCCAGAAGAACCTGCTCCCCCGTGGCGCCGGCACCGCTGCCGCCGCCGCTGCCGCTGGGCACCGCCGCCAGCAGCCGCGACAGCTCAGCATTGGCGGCCTGCTCCTGGGCGGCCCCTGTGCCCACCAGGGTCCGGTTCTGGGTCAGGGCGCGCAGCAGCTCGGCGTGGGTCGTGCTGGGAAGGCCTGAGGAGGGGAAGTTGTGACAGGTGTGGGACCATGACAGCGTCTATGGAAGGGCCCGGGAAGGAGTAGCAGCAGCCGGCAGCCGCATGTGTCAACACCTGCGCGGCGCTTACTGGGCAGCACCACAGCACGCGGGTCGTGCACAGCGGCGGCTCATGAAACGCAGGTGGCATGGGGCGGCACCGCCAACTGCGCCACCGCCCACCTGCAGCGTTGAGGGCCATCGTAAGCGCCGCGGAACCGCTCAGCGGGGACGTGAGCGCATTGGTGTCCGTTGGCTGCGTCTCCAGCCCCACCAGCGCCTGCAGCAGCGCCAGGCCAAAGGCCGTGGCGTACGCCAGCGCGGGAGCCATGGATAACGTCTACGACGATGTACGGCTTGCGGGCTGCAAAGGGGCGATGCTAGTGATGAAGTGACGATGTCGAGCGAGATCGATTACGTACTCAAACATTGATGAAAACGAGACATACGCAAATGCGAAGACGATCCTGATTGGCACCAGACGGTGTCGCAAGTGGTGATACGAACATCAGTTGCCCGCAGCTGCTCCCCCTGCGACTGCGGAAGAAGTCGGCAATGACGCGGCAATCTGTGACATGTAGTCCATGATACATGTGCATTGGTGCCAGTAGGCCACACACACCTGGGAGGTGTAACTTGAGGACGCTGTTGACCTGAAGCGTTGACAACTTCCGCGCAGGGTGCGGGCTTCAATCCCTGCAGCGTGGCATCGGACCGCGTGTGTCACGGCTCGTGGCTGATCAAGGCTGCCTTTGATGCAGCAACTAGTGTGTTCAAGGGTACATATTGCGAACAGCCTAGTGTGCATGAGAGCCCCTCAAGCGGGTCTTGGCTGCATTGTTCATCTGTGGCACCCTGTGTTCACAAGCTCGCCAAATGCACGTGGTTCCTCATGTCCGCCCGCCAGCATCTTCCTACTCTTTGCCTCCCAGGGGGTGATCCCGCCGTAATATTGGATGCCGGTGAACTGCAGGGTCCTGTCTCATCGCAGAGCGCATTGTATGTCGTGATTTTGATAGATCTACGCCAATGAGGGTAGCCCGCTGAGCTGGTTTGGAGACTGAAGCGGTCATGTTCTGCACACACACCCCTTGGCCTACGCGCGTCCGATGGAGCAACACTGATCCTAGAACTGGAAAACCGTAACTCAAACAGTTGCTGTGATGTCGCTGAAGATTGACACGTAGGGCTGTGCAGGTTACAACAAAGGCAGGTTTGTGTTTTGTTGGGTTCACGCGCAGTGGGCATTGCAGCGATATCAGCGCGACCCTGTCTGGGAAGTGTAAGCGCCCTTGGCCTGGCCGCAGGCCAGGTCATCCAGTCGGGTAGACTCGCATTGTGGGATGTTGCTTGTGCTTTTCATATACATCAACTCCAACGTAGCATGCATGCAGTAACGATATCATATGTGTGTTATCGTGAGGCGCCCAGAGTGGTCACCATCAAAGACACCGCACACGGCAAATGTGGCAGGCAGCAGTGTGCCCAAATCGATTGGGGTATCCCCACTCGTACCCGCTCCAGGACCGCGCGATACAATCAATCACCTGCACGGTAGGCTGCAGGATGGCTTGTCAATTGTTGGAGTCAATCCCAATTGCTGAGCGTTCACATGCGGCTTGCGGGTGACACCTGATGGGTGACGGCCAGGCCAAGCGTCAGCGGCCAACCCATCAGGCGGTGAGGCGCGCATGTGAATTATGTATGCAATTCGCCATCATTTTCCTGTCAAGACTGCGATTCCCGTCACCCTGCTCGCCTTCTGCCGGGAGCGGAGGCAGAGTCTCTACACGACCGCGAAGGCGACAACCTTGCCAGCGGCCGTGTTTGACCCGCAATCCAGAATTGACGTCAATCATATTATTTACTTGGCGCCTCAAACAACCGCACAGCTTCGATCTTGCATCTCGTTGCTGGTCATGGCTCCCGCGCTGGCCTACGCTACGGCCTTTGGCCTGGCGCTGCTGCAGGCGCTGGTTAGGCTAGACACGCAGCCGGCAGACACCAACCCGCTGGTGTCACCGCTGAGTGGCGCCGCTGCGCTGACCTTGGCACTCAACGCAGCGGGTGGGTGGAAGCGGCGCACCCATCCTGTCGTTGGGCTGGGGCTGAGTGCAAAGTTGAAAGAGGGCCAGCATGAGGGCATTGCTGACATCAAGCCATGAGCCGTGCCCGCGGCCACGCTGACACAGCGCGTGCGGGTTGTGGTGGCACCCCGTGGGCGCGGCAGGGTCATCCCCTGCTGAGCTTGTCCCTGCGTGCTGCCTTCATGCGGTGGCTACAAGGCACCCTCCCTGCACCGCCCCTCCTCAGGCCTTCCCAGCACCACCCACGCCGAGCTGCTGCGCGCCCTGACCCAGAACCGGACCCTGGTCGGGACGGGGGCCGCCCTGGAGCAGGCCGCCAACGCTGAGCTGTCGCGGCTGCTGGCGGCGGTGCCCAGCGGCGGCGGTGGTGGTCGCGGCGGTGGTGCTGGCACCACAGGGGAGCAGGTTCTTCTTGCCAACAGCGTTTGGACCAGGAAGGGGGTGCCCCTCAAGAAGAGCTATGTCGACGCCATGAAGAAGGCGTTCCAGGTTGGGGAGGGGGCCTTTGGGGCGATTGCAATCAGGCATGGTGGGGCGCGCGGGGAATCAATGGAGGACAGGGCGGCGCGACGACAGTCAGACAGCTTCGAGCGGTCAACTGCTGGTGCATGAACAAGCGGGGCGTGGGCCTGGTCGGAAGTCCCCCTGCCCTATGCCCGCTTTTCCTTTGCTTCCCCTACTACTCATCATTTTCCCTTCCGTTCAACGCCCTGCCCCCCACCGCCGGCAGGCCACCGCGGCCACCGCCAACAGCGTCTCAGACATCAACGCGTGGGCCAAGAATGTCACCCAGGGCCTGATCCCCGAGCTGCTGGCCCCGGGCACGCCCTTCGACGTGGTGCTGGCCGATGCCCTGTACTTCAAGGGCAAGTGGCGCACACGGTTTGAGGAGAGGGCCACCCGGCCGTGGACCTTCACAACAGCCAAGGGCGTCAAGCAGCAGGCGCGCGGGGCGGGACAGGGGCAGTACATTTATGTATTTGAGGGGGTGGGTGGGCACGGGCCCACACCCAGTCGCTGGAGCTGTGGCCCTGTGCCGACCCATACACTGCTAAGCGGGCGATATCCCCCCTTCCCTGCAGCACACCGTTGTATCATGTATGCACGCATGTATATTGTCTTGTGCAGGCATTAGTAAATTCCCTTTGCTGCGTCTTCCAGAGATGGCAGACTGGCCGAGGCTCGACTGGCAAAGCACATGCCAGCACAAGCCGCACACAGCCACTTCATACAACCTCGTCCGTGCAACAGGTGTCGATGATGTCACACGTCTTTGGTGGCGGGGAGGTCCTGACCGCGCAGCTTCCCGGAAGCTTTACCGCCGTCCGGCTGCCGTACCGCAGTGGCAACTTCAGCGCCATTGCCATCCTGCCAGCCAACGCCACCGCGGGCCCAGAGTCCCTGCTGCCGCTGCTGCTTGGCCCCAAGGCGCCCGCGGCCGGCCTGTTTGCGCCCCTCCCGGGTGGCGCCGGCGCGGTGAAAGCTTCGGCGCCCGACGCGCTGTGGCGGCCGGCGGGGCCGAAGGGGCTCGTCCTGCAGCTGCCGCGCTTCAAGCTGCGCGCCAAAGTGAGCCTGGTGGACCCCCTCAAGAAGCTTGGCGTGGAGGCGGCGTTTGCGGAGAAGGCGGCCGACTTCTCGCGCGCGGAGGGGGACCCCGCCAGGCCGCTGGTCGTGTCTGACGTCATCCAGGAGGTGCGCGGCTGCGCTCTTGATGAGCCCGCTCGTCGATGAGTGTTTGCGGTGCGTGGAAGGCGTTCTGCTGCTGCCAGCCCCAGCGCGTTGTCACCCCTTAGATTGACCTCTGCCTGGCTGGTGCTCCCTGGACGGATTCACTTCTCATCACTTTTTTGCACTCTAAATGTTGAATTTAACCTTGCACACGACGCGCACGCACGCACGCACGCACGCACACACACACACACACACACACACACACACACACACACACACACAATCATCATCACACCGTCTTATGCAAGCATGCACTGTCACACACACGCACACACACACATGCACACACGCACCTTCAACCATCCACAGATCATACTAAACGTCGACGAGGAGGGCACAGAGGCCGCGGCCGCCACCGCCGTCGTGATGGTGGAGACGTCCGCCCGCCGCAACGCGGAGCCCCCGCCGCGGGTCACGTTTGACAGGCCATTCCTGTTTGCCCTCGTCCATGACCCCTCTGGCGTCCCGCTGGTTCTGGGGGTCATCAAGAGCCCGCCGCCCGCCGCGGAGCGGCCGGCTGCTGCGCCCAGGCGCGGAGCGGCTGCGCGCCCGCGCGCAGCGGCGGCAGTGGCGGCGCCGGGGCTGCTGGCGGCCGCGCTGCCGCCG
>NW_014012221.1:11505-13784 GCF_000611645.1 Monoraphidium neglectum
CCGCAGCTGCCCGCCGGCGGGTCGGGCGGGGACGCTGCGGCGGCGGGGCCTGGGGCGAGCAGCGCGCAGGCTCTGCAGGGGTCGCTGGCTGCGGGCGGGAACACGCGCCGGCGCCGCCTGTTGTGGCGCTGGTGATCAAGCGACGGTGGGTCTCTGTACTCAGAAACGACAATACTCTATGAGTTTGATGCACAGGGGTGCCATATGTTTCATCAGGTTCGGCGGCGACCATTCCATGATTTGATGCGGCTTCAGCTGCAACAGTCTGTTTCCGGCAAGCATCTGGGCTCTCCTGCCCTCGATCCTTGCTACATGCGTCGTGAATCCTTGCCAAACCACATATGGCGCTTCACAGTTCGCTCATGCAAAGCAGGGCGCCTTTGCAGGTGCGCACGCGACGACGCGCCATGACCAAGCACGTACAAGGGGTGCTGTGTGCGTGCATATATAGCGGCGCTGCAAGAGCACCGCCGCCGGCCACCCCCGATGCATGCATAGGGACAGCGCGCGGGCAAAACCCTCCGCACCACTTGCATAATGCACAGGCTTCTGCACTCGCAAGACTCAGCCTCTGCAGGAGCGATTTTCAGCGCCACAACATTGTGGTGCTCATAACAAACCCAATATTTTGTCACCACTTTTTCAGTGTATTTGATGGATGAAGGTAGGGCGCACGGCTGCCGCATCGTCTGATGACGGCGCCTGCGCTGATCCGTCAAAGCATGTAATCCGTCTGCAATGCTTCGCCACACAGGGAGATCCACGATTCATGCCAGCTCAAAAAGCAGCCACGCCAGTCAACATCACAACATTTGAAGCACAGCGCAGTGAGCCCGACCAAAAAAGGCCAGAATAGGGCTCATCCATTCCAAGGCGACAGGGCAATACACACCGCCGCCCTGCGATACGGCCCTGTCAACGCAAGAATCACTCGCCGCCCCCGCCCCCCGCCCACCGGCGCGCCAGCAGCCACTCCGCCAGCGCCGCCGCCCCAAAGCCCGTCGGCAGGCCGGCGGCCTCGTCCCAGGCGGGGCCGGCGATGTCGAGGTGCGCCCAATCGGTGCCCTCTGCCACAAACTCGTTCAGAAACAGCGCCGCCGTGATCGCGCCGCCAAGGCGTCCTGACACCCCGCCATGTACAAGCAGAGCGTTGCGTGGGTAGGGCGTGGAGTTGGAGCAACAAGGTGGCGAGACTAAGCGCTGCGCAGGAGGGTTGAGTGTGCGGGATCCACAGCTCTGGCGTCTGTTGCGCCGAGGAACCGAGCCTCCACCCTGCCTGCCACCACGGCGTTGGCTGCTCCTGTTGGTCCCGACCCCGCAGGTCGTGTTGCATGGGGCCAACCGGAGCATCTACGCCTTCCATAGCCCTTGGCATGGGCAGACAGACGGCTGCTTTTATGACTCCATTGCCAGCCTCTCGGTTTGAGGGGGGCTGGCCGTGCCATTTGACAGAACGGGTCGCACCTGCGTAGTTTTTGAGGTCTGCCACGGGTGAGTCCAGTTTGCTCCTCAGGCCCTGGTTCAGGGGCAACCGCCACAGCTTCTCACCTGGAAAGGGAAGAAATTAGATTGAGGTGTGCGTGTGTGTGTGTGTGTGTGTGTGTGTGTGTGTGTGTACGTCCTCTCGTGCACACGCGTTTTAGCAGCTGCCAGTAAGGTGTTCCGGCGTCAGCAGGCTCACGCAGATGTGCAACACGGCGGCCTCAGTCGCGCCGCGGTCAGAAGCGGGCGCTGCAGATACGCCTAAGCAGAAAATTCGCTCTTCATCAAACATGCTCAGGCAGCGGCGACACTTGCACCCGTTAAAACATGCTTGCACAGCGGACGCGCCCCCAGAGCTGCCCTGCCTCTCCCCAGCTGGCAAACTCAAAGCAGCAGCTCCCGCCAAGTCGTGATCGTGCCAAATGCCCCCTTTGCATGTGGCGCACCCGTCCCTCTGCCCGCGGCGTCCAGGTCAGCCGCCAGGTCATCACTGTTTGAGAAGAGCGCCGCCGTGTCGTGGCCCATCGCGACGGAGGCGGCGCCCGTGAGGGTGGCTATGTCGACCACCGTCTGCTTGTTGGGGTGTGCGGGTACGAATGTGCGTACGAGGGTTCTGATTGGGGATCATTTAGGGGGAAAGAAGGCGTCCTGGTGTGTGTGGGAGGCAACTTCGTCTCGTCCCCAGCGTCAAGAGGGATGCAGAGGGGGGAGAAACAACGCAAAAGTGTGTGTTTGTGTGTGTGTGTGTGTGTGTGTGTGTGTGTGTGTGTGTGTGTGTGTGTGTGTGTGTGTGTGTC
>NW_014012221.1:14302-15363 GCF_000611645.1 Monoraphidium neglectum
TGTGTGTGTGTGTGTGTGTGTGTGTGTGTGTGTGTGTGTGTGTGTGTGTGTGTGTGTGTGTGTCTGCAGCAATCCCATACCAGCTCGGACATTGTGCGTGTCGTTCCCAGAGGGCTGTAATTGCATCCAGGACCAAGCACACGCCTGTGCGACAGCGCCGACGTTCCCCTCAATGGACGCCAGCCCACTTTTGTCAACCAGGCCCGGGTCGAAAACAACCTGCCCTATGTCCCCGGCCCACCCCTCCTCGGCGCGGCTGCGCCGCGTTGCATTGGCAAGCGCCATCCGCTCCTTCCCCCCATCAGATCGCTATGAACTGGCCGGCCCCAGATTTGGCCTGCGGCGCACGTGAACCTCATAGCCATATCGCACTGACACACGACGCCGATAACCACCCCTTGAACCAGCAGCCTCTCGCACCCCGCAGCTGGCATTGCGTGCGCCCAAGCAGCGACCCCAAGGATGCCCCGGCTCCAGCTCGGCCCTAGGCCAGCTAAACCTGGCTTAGGGCTGAGGGGCCCTCGACCCTAGATCGTGGACCCACCTTGGCACCGGCCTGCTCTTGCGCGTACCAGATCGCGTCTGCCAGCGTCAGGCGGCCCTCTGCATCTGTGTCGTTGACTTCCACGGTCAAACCTGCGGCCGACAGGTGCACGTCCCCCGGCCGCGTGGCGCGGCCGGATACCATGTTTTCGCAGGACGCGGTGATGAAGTGCACCTGCGGCGGTTCGGGGGTCGGTTGGGGTCGGTCGGGGTCGGTCAAAGCGGCGTTTTGACTCGGCGGGCATGCGACGCAGGGGCCCGGCTGCGGCCGACATCTCAAGGACACTTGCGAGGCGAGGCTCGGGGGAAACAAATGTGTGATATGCAGGGCTGCCGCCATTGAAAAGCAGGGGAGGCTGTGAGGGGGTCTGCAGTGGTGGTGGGCCGCCCTGCCGCACCTGGATGCCCTCTGGCTGCAGCTCCGCCAGCGCCCTTGCAGCGCCCAGCACGGCCGCGGCGCCGCCCATGTCGAGCTTCATCAGCTCGATGCCTCCCAGGGTCTTGGGGTGGGGTGGGGT
>NW_014012220.1:0-14419 GCF_000611645.1 Monoraphidium neglectum
GTGTTGGGGGGAGGGGGGAGTACTTCAGGAAAACTGGATGCAAAGGACAATGTGCGTGGCTGCAAGTGAGTTGGGTTGGGAGGTTGTTCCCTCGCGCTGCCTCAATGTGGCATTGACTCGGACCTCGTTTCAATTGAAAGCACATATGGCCATTACCAGGCTGGCTGCACGCGTGTGTTGCGCCCCCCTACGTATGGACTGCTGAACCAAGCCCCGCTGTCACGCGCAACCAGCTCCGAGTGCGCAGCCACCTCCGAGTGACCGCCGCCTCCCCTTCCGCCTTCTGCCTGGATCTGGCCACTCTTAGTGCCAGGCCGGCAACTGCGAGAGCAGTTGCTCGGCCTCCTTTCCCCTGCATCTTTGCTATGATTCTCCACTGCGTGTAAGCGAGTGTCTGATTACTCATCTCACTCCTCCGCGCCGCTGCCCCCTCGAAAGGTTTCACCCCCCTGTTTGCGCCCGGCACCGTCGTCATCAACCCCCACCGCGCGGCCGCGCGCGTGGAGTGCCGCTTCGACGAAAACGTATGCTAAAGGAGTCGCCGCCCTCAAGACCCGCCTTGCTGGATGCTCTCCATTTGCTCTGGCAGTGTGTGTGCCTTGTCGACGCGATAGGATTCCCGCAATCCCTCAAAACGAAATCTAGCCAGATCAACTGCCAGATGCCATCTACTCTAGGAAAAACCCACTTTGATTTTGCTGCCAGGGCCCCTGGCCGCTGAGGGCCGGCGCGCCCCCTCAACAGAAACGATTTACCGGCGTCTTGCGCCGCCCTGGCGAGCGGGCCACCTCAATTGTTCCTCGCCCCCCGTTGCATGAACGCGAATCTCATCGTCAAGCCCCTCCTCCCAAAGCACCCAGCCGGTTGGGCCATCCTCCATCGCGCATCGTTTGTGATCCCACCCAATAACAGCCGGCGGCTGCATGACGCACCTCGACCGCATTCGCACGGTGCCGGCTCGGGTTTTTTCGAAGCAGTCCATCTCTCCGCAATAAACGACGAACCGCGCGTCGCCATGTGCATGCCAGCGGTCAAATAAAGCACAAGGGTTTGGAGATCCGGCGTGCGCCGCAGCGACTGGCTGTCGCCCTGCTACCCTGCCGCCCAGGGTAATCCTGCACGCCACCCTCAAGGACCGTTCGCCAGTTTTTCGTATGTCAATGTACTGGTAACAAAAGGTCACCACGCGTACTCAATCAAAATGAGCATGTTGACAGCTGTGTGCCCCAGCGAACCGCCACAGCGCACTCTAAACACGCCTCGGGCACGCCGTCAAGCCGGCTGTACAGCAGCCCGAAGCTGCTGCAGGTCGCGGGGCCATCTCAGCTTCCCGGCCCCGCTGGCGCGGCCGCGCTTGTGCGGTTGCCTGACGGCGAAGGGTGGTCGAGGCGTGGAGCTGCAACTGTCAAGCTTCTGATATGTGAATAAATGATGCGGAGCCGGCTGCGTTTACACAGCGCAGGGGGGGGGGGAGGGGGGGTCACGAAGCCCGAGAGGTGACAAAACAGCACAGGGCCCATGGGGCCGACCAGCAGCCTGGCTGCAGCAATGGGGAAATGAAATGGCCGCCACCAACGCGGCGGCTGTGCGGACGCCGCTGGGCTGCGGGATGTGAGAGGGCACGAGGGTAATGTTTGCGGCACAGGCCAGCCATCCTGAGGGGTCACAGGTGAGACAGCTCCAGGGTCAAAGAAGGTGGTTGGAGTCAACAAAGTCAAAGTCAGTCACAGTGTCTCACAACGAACGGTAAAGGAAAACAACAACTCCACACGTTTGGTGTCAGGGCCCAGATCAAGGGAGATCACTCGGACACGATCTCTTTGATCGTGTCGGCGATGGCGAGCGGCAGCCGGTTGCCGTGGCCCACGCCGCCGCACGACTTGATTTCTGCAGGCGGTTGGAGGGGGCAGAAAGGAGCTGGCGTGGATGCGCTGGGTTTAGTAAATGACCCTCGGGGGTGCATGCATGTGCAGCTGATAATGAAAGGCTGCTTTGTTGGCAAACAGTGGGTTCAGCAGGGCTATGCAAAGAGACAATCACAATCACACGCGCCATTCAATACTGATGTCAGCGGCGCTGCTTCCCGCCGCCCGTCAGGCGCAGCCGCCCCAGCCGCCACTCACCCAAGCACGCGATCTCGCCCGGCGCGCGCTTGAAAAAGTGGTGGGACAGCCAGTATGCGCTGAGCTTGGGGTAGCGCCGCAGGCCGCGGGACCGGCGGTCAACGTGCACAATGCCAAAGCGCGGCCGGAAGCCCTGCGGGGCAAGGGATGCAGGGAGAGAGGCTCGGCGAGTGCCACGGCGGCTTGCAGCAGCCGATGAAGGGGACGCGGCCAGGGGGGCGATGTGCCGGTGTGCTGGGCGTTTGAAAGGTCCACACGCTGCTGAGGTCCGGTGCAATAGTGCGCTCATGAACCCTGCGACCGCAGGTTGCCTCAACTCAGTCAGGTTGACCCGGAGAACGCAGCAACCGTCCTCAGAAAGCCAGACTGAGCCAGTCGCCGCGCGCCCTTGGCCCCGCGCCTCCCCCTGTCCCGACCCCCCTGGCAGCGCAGCCACGCATCTCCAACCCCAACGCGAGATCATGAGGCCACCGGTTCACCTCGTTCCACTCAAAGTTGTCCACCAGGGACCAGGCAAAGTAGGCCGACAGGTTGACCGAGTCGTCCGCCACCGCGCGGCACACGCCGTCCAGGTACCCCCTGCGGCGAGAGTGCGGCAAAAGATGGGACCGAGGCCGAGGTGGGGTGGGGTTGTGGGGGCGGCCTGTGCGCGCTGTGGCGGTTCCCGAGCTCATATTGCTGTTGTGTTTCAGTCAGCGGGAGCTGCGTGGTGGCAGGAAGGGCCACAGGCCCCTGCATGCGTCTGGCATGGCTCAATCATGCCAGTCCCGGTTCAGCTTGCAGTGCTCATCAGCCTGGGTGTCCAACATCAATCCATTCACACTGCCTATACCTGGGCTTTCCACGTCCCCTAGCACCCGCGCCACTCCTTTCCGCACACCCTACGGCTTGCAGCCGCCTCTGAACCATGGCACGCGTCCCGCCCCCTCACTGACACTAATTCAGCACCAACAACTGCACACGCCATGGCCCACGTCCCGGCCCCTTATCTGCATCACTCCGACCCCCACAACCGCACACATCATAATACACGCCCCGCCCCCTCACTTGCATCACCCCAGCCCCACAGACGCACGCGCCACGGCCCACACACACTGCGCCCCTTCATTTCCGGCGCTCCCACCCCCCACACAAGCACACCGTACCGTGTCGCATACGCCACCGCGCACCCTCAACCCCCTCACTTGAAGTACTCCAGCCGGTACGTGTCCTTCAGTGTCTCCCCCAGGCTCTTCCCCGCCTCCCCCGGCGCCGCCACCCCGTTCTCCGTCACCCATATCTCCGGCCGGCTGTAGCGCCGGCTGACCCACGCCAGCATCTTGCGCATCGCCCAGGGGGTGGAGAAGAGCCAGAACACGTCGCTGGCCTCCCCTGGGGGGTTGCCCTGGGAGTCGGCCAGCAGCTCCTCGTACAACTGCCAGCGGGAGGTTTCGGGAGTCGTTCAGGTTGTCGGCTTTTGCCAAAAGTCGCGGCGAGAGGCATGAGCAGCATGCACGAAGGCAGCTGCAGCCCACCAGCGTGCACGAAGCTTCCCTCCCAGGGAAGCCTGTTTGTGGGTGGGGGGGCAGATGATGCGGGAGCGCCCGCGCACCTGAGCCTTGGGGGCCCCCGCCGCCGGCGCGCGCACAAAGTGTGCCGTGTAGAAGTTGAGGCTGAAGAAGTCGACGCTGCCCATTATCATGGCCCTCTGCTCCGCCGTGAACTTGGGCAGGTTGCGCTGGGTGTCGCGCATCAGCTGGGGGTAGTCGCCTGGTGGGCGGCGGCACAGGGTGGATGGTGGGAGAAGGGGCCACGGCATGCTCGAGTTGAGAAGGGGGGGGGACAGGGCGGCCGGTGCGGCGGTGGTGGCGCTCGCAGCGCGGACACGATAGCACTGAGCCGAGAGTTGGGATCGATGCGCCCCGAAGTGCAGGCGTGCAGCCAGGGCGCCCCGCGGGCCCCAGAAGACGTGGCTGCAGAAGCGAGCGACTGCAAGATGCTGCAAAACCTATCTTATCCTATCCTATCCTATCCTATCCCCACCTGTGAATATAGGGTCCGCAATCCAGCCTATTTGGAACTGGACGTAGGCCTCAGCCGCCTGGGCGTCTGCAGGGTGTGCGCAGGAGTGTTGGGGAGCAGAGAGAGAGAGAGAGAGAGAGTGTGTGTGTGTGTGTTGGGTAATTGCTTTCCACGGGTTCATTTCTTTGTGCACGTTGTGTGTAAACGTGCGTGCGTGTGTTTGCGTGTGCCCATACATGTGTGCATGAGCGGATGCAGGTGTGGGCGCACGTGCACGTGTGTGTGACCCATAATAATTTCCACGTTCGCGGATGGGCCAATGGCAAGGGCTCCGCGAAGCCTGGGCACCAGCCCAAGACGGCTGCAGCTGCAGCAGCGCAGGCGCCCCCCACCCTGCACCAGCCGCAGCGCCGACCTGCTTCTGAGTTTTCAGAGGCGGGCCGCCCCCAGTGGCCGGATATGGACAGGCTGATCCGCCCCTGCACGCGGCGCATATTGTTGGGCACAATGGCTGTGGGACGGCGAATTCGGGGCCGGCGACGAGGCGGGGCTGGGCCAGACTCCCGACCAACACAGGCGGTGCCCCCTGCTAGCCGTCAGACCCCGCCTGTAACGACCCCGGCCACACAATGTCTCCGGCAAAGTGTCAGTCCCCGATTAGCTGACCGACCGCCTTCACCTGCTGCTGCTTCTGGTACTTTCCACGGTACAGCTGCACCGTCCTGCCGTGCGCCAGCAGCAGGTGGTGGCCACACTTGTACTGCCCCGTGGTGCCGGCCTCCACGCCGGGCGCGAACACGCCGATGCCGTAGCCCAGCTGGCAGATGGACATCGGCTCGTTGAACTGCGTGGCGGCGGGGTGTCGAAACGTCATCGGGTGGGCGGGGAGGGCCTGGAGTGGGGTGCAGTACGCGCAGGTGATCCTGCTGCGCGTCATCGAGCAATGCATTCAATTGGCGTCAAAGGCAGGGTCTGGCATGGGGGAAGGGGGGTCGAGGGGCGAGTGCGAGCTGGGTCCGCCTCACAGGAAAACCCGGCAAGCTGCAGCGTTGGCGTCACAAAGTGCAGACCCCTGCATCCATTTCGAGGCGCAGGAATTGCAGGCCCCAGTTCAAACACAGACACAGACACACACACACACACATACGCACACACACACACACACACACACACACAAACACTCTTTTCCACACGCTCCAATCAACCTAGAACAAATCGCAAACTTTCCCAAAGACACACCTTCAAACATCCACACATGAACTCGCTCTTCACACACACATGCGGGCACGCACACACGCACACTCGTCCTGACACACATACATCCATGCAAAAGTCTACACACACGCGCGTGCTCACACACACACACACCATATTACCCGGCCCCGTCTCACCGTGATCCAGTGCCGCACCAGGTGCCCCAGCTCCCTGAAAACAGTGTCTGCGTAGTAAACGTAGTCCTCTGCGATCTGGGGGTCCAGGAAGCCACCATACATGTCCTGCCGCATAGAGTGGTGGTGGTGGTGGTGGGTGCGGGACGGGCTGAGGCGATGGGTCGCGGATGACAGGTGGGGGGAATGGTGGGGTGCACGGTGGGGTGGGCAAGAGGAGGGGCACGTGCACGGGGACTGGAGCGCTGGCGGGGCGACGACGGCCTCAACGGGGGGCCCGTCCACCTCGCACAAAGGCGCCGGCAACATACACAAGCTGCGCCGGCGGGCTGGGCGCGACGCCGCGGCGGGCGACGCGGAACGCTGGCAGGCCCCTCCGCCCGGCCCCGACCTGCAGCGACTGTGGCAGGTCCCAGTGGAAGAGCGTCACCACCGGCGTGATGCCAGCCGCGCGCAGGTCCCGCAGCAGCGCGCTGTAGAACCTCACGCCGCTGCGGCTGACGTGGGTGCCGCGGCCGCCGTCGGGCAGGATGCGGGGCCAAGAGATGGAGAGCCTTTGGGAGGGGGTGGGGGCGAGGGTGCGGGACGAAGGCGGGGGGGGACATGGCTGATGCGGATGTGAGGGCGGGGAGGGCGCCCCCCCTCATGGGGGAGAAGGGCAGGCGTGTGTGTGTGTGTGTGTGTGTGTGTGTGTGTGTGTGTTGTGGGCAGCGGCTGCCACAGGTAGGCAGTGTGCTTGCCGAACACGCAGCCACATGTCCATACCGCACAATCGAGCACACGCATGCAAACGCGCATGCACGTGTGTGCACACACACCCACACTCACACACTCGCACGACAACACCAAACACACACAACAATACATCCATTCCACACTCACACATGCACCCAGCCACCCACAAACACGCACCTGTAATGCTTTATACCCAGTGCCGCCATTATGCGGATGTCGTCACGATACCTGAATATCACAGCGCACAATAGGGAGCCAAGGCACGCTGCATGAGCAGAACAGCACGCACTCAGCAATCCAGCGCCACCTGTCGGTGCTGCCAACAGGCTTCCCACGGGCGGCTGCCACCCACCAACCCTCCTGCCTGCAGCGCGCATCACACCGGGCCACCCCCGTAACTCCAACAGGCCTGCTGCACACTGGCACGCCGTCCGTCCCGCCACGCGCGCTGCTGTCGTTACCCGCTGCTGCCGGACTGATGGCTTCCGCGATGATCAGCAGTCAACATCAGATCCATGACGTGCACAACGCCCCAGATCGCCACGCACCGATGGTAGTGATCCACCGCCACGTCGCCTGTGTCCCCGCCCTGGATCTTGCCAGGCGTGTGCGCCCAGGTGTCCCAGATGGACGGCGTCTTCCCCCCCTCGTCCCACGCGCCCTCGATCTGGCAGGTGGGTTTGTCAAAGGGTGGCACAACGCGGGCCGCGTCAGCGGATGCCACTGCCGCCTCCTCCTCTGCTGCTGCTGCTGCTGCTGCTGCTGCTGCTGCTGCTGCTGCTGCTGCTGCTGCTGCTGCTGCTGCAAGGCCAGCATCTTGCGCGGCCGGCGCTGCCCCTGCCCCCCCCCAGTGGGCTGCAGGAAGGCGCGACCTTTGGGCAGGAACCCGCCTCGCAGCCTGGCGTGGTTGCTGCCAATGTCGACTGTTACAGCTACCTGCTGATTGCAATCCGCTCATGCGCCTGGCGCAGGGCTTGGCAGGCAGCTGCCTCCCACGCAAGGATGCGCGCACCGTGCGAACGGCCGCTGCCGCTCGCAGCCCGATCTCACGGGCAACCCGGCCACCCCCACAGGGACACGACACTCCCGAGCCGGGCCCGGAGGCCCCTGCAGCCGCTGGCGGCCTCGGTGGCGGCGCCCAGGCACCCCGCACCCCGCACCCGCCCCCGCCCCCGCCCCTGCACCTGGTACGCCGAGGTGCCGACGCCCCATGCGATGCGCTCCCGCAGGTCTGCGGTGCACGCGCCAGGCGCGTCCGGCAGGGCCTTCACTAGCCGCGGGTCCATCTGCGGAGCGGCAACAGCCGCGGCAATTCCGCTGAGCCGAGAGAGGGAGGCTGGCCTGTGCTTGCGGGCGAGAGGTGGCCGGCCGCAGCGCGCCATGCGAGCAGGGGACGGAACAACTGCTTTCAACCGACTTCATAGGGGAGGCAGGGGGCCGTTCTAGTGGCCGTGCGAACGCGGGCATGGGTCGTGTCAGGTTGGTTGCATGCACGGAAGCCGCTCACGTCTGCAAAGAGCCAGTCGGACGAGAGCAGTAGCAGCAGCGCGCTGGCCAGCAGCAGTGCTGCACCCGCCGCTCCGACGGTCCAACGCGCGCAGGCGCTCTGCGGCAGCCATCTGGAAGGGTTTCGGTGACGTTTGCCGCTGCCATCCGACGCGGTTGTCATCAACAAGTCCGCGCCAGGGGAGGAAATGCGGGCGTTTGCTTTCGCGGGCCCAGAGCGCCCCCCGGCGCGGGCCCGGATAGCTGTTAGCAGAGACAGTTTTGCAGTATCTTTGCAGTTGCTTGATTTTGGTTGACGCGGCCCAGTGCCGGGCTAGGGAAGCAGCCAGCAGTTCAAATCGAACACGCCTGTCATGATTTTTACACTGTATCCTAATAAGGTCGATCACCCGTGAGTTAAGGCTCGATCGGTGCATTTGGGCCGTGCTGCTGTCACCCAGTCACTCTGACACTTCGTCTCTCCTGAGCGCGTGCGAGCATTGCATGCCGTCTCTTGATTTGTGTCAAGTCGATGTGACAACAGATCGTCCTTCACAGCTTTGAGAAACCTGCCGCGCTGTCCGACCGCTGCTGACATCACCTCTGTACACATCCCCATCCGCCATCAAACCAGGCCTCACGGCAGCCGTCTCTCCTCCATGGCGCTGCAGCGTTGTACCTCACGGATGCTTCAGCCCCTCTTAGCCTCATCGGCACCAGCAGTAGCAGCAGGATGCCCCTTGCTCGCCGCCGGCTCCGGGCCCCGCGCGCGCTGCACCACTTCGTCCGCTCGGCGCAATGCCAACGCAACCTCAACGAGCAACACCGACATCCAAAGGCGCGCAGATGCAATTATATGTGTGCTATAAAGCGCGCTCCTCATGCAGCAGACAGCGCATGTCTGCACCCCTGCATGACCTGCCTTCTGCAGGTGTGTCGTGCTCACCGCAACCTGCACGGTTGTCACCGCAACCAACCTGCACTTCCGGCCGGAGCCACTGCGGATATCCACAGCGCTCCCCTTGCACCCGCCTCATTACCCCCAGCCAGCACCCGCGACCCGTTACGAACGACCCCTATGAGCACACCCCCGGCGCTGGCGTGCTGCCCGCCGGCCTGGCTGAGGTGGCAGACCGCCTGGAGGGCGCGTCCAAGGAGGACATCGTCGCCGAGGCGCTGCGCATGACGCCGCACAGCCCCCACATCGACACCACGATTGGAAACCTCATGGTGATGCGCGCCCTGAGGCGGGCGGAGAAGCGGTCAGGGCGAAACCTGTCTGATTACCAGCAGCAGGCGCTCTGAACTGCGGGCCTTGACCTGATGTTAGAGTTTTGGAGAGGAGCAGCCAGCCTTCCTTGAGGGGACAGAAAAGTGACGGGCAGCAGCCCGCGTTTGGTACTGCGTGCATGCTGCAAACTAATGCCAAGGGCATTGCGCTGTACAACTGTGTTTGCGCCTGGAGGCCATGGTATGCACCATGCAGTAGGTTTTGCCTGCCACGGGTGCTGTTTGAGACATAGTATCCCTGATAGTAGCTTTCTATGTAGGTTGTCACTTTTTGCGGCTGCTCAGCGTGGCAGGTTTTGGAAATTGAGGAGGGAGTATCGTACCTAGGTCTGTCGGCACCCTACCCTCATCAAGTCTAGGGACGTGTTGGCGAGGTGCATGTGCTGATGTAAAAGAAGCACGCAATGAAGCAGCGTAAACAGCGACAGCAGCAGATATGCTTGGCTTTGCACCAAAGGGCGTCGCCACCGGCTCACCGTTCCCGCGCGCACCGCACACGAACACGCTGGACTGTGCGTCGCAACGGTCGCCGAGAATCACCTTCACAAGGCGTCAGCTCTAGCCCAGTCACCGCGCGAAAAGGTTTTCTAATATCCAATTCCCTTCTCTCAAGCCAGGGTGCAACAACGCAGGCAAAGGGTACACCCTGAGCGAACGTGCCTGGGCACGTATTCGACAATCACGGTTTGGTTTCGGACTGAATTTCTAACGATATCACGAACCATTAATTGTGAGTTTACCTCATTCTATCCTGAAAACAAGCCCTCACAACCTGCTTACCCGCCCGGCCCGTCAACAGAAAATGATGGAGCATGCCCGCGATGGCTCTTTGCAGGCCGCAAGGATGCTTAAGCTACAGCAGCTCTTCGGAAGAGCCATGGAGGCGCTAGAGCAGACCCTGCCGATGGCGATCGCCTCCGGCACGCTGACGTCCGACGTGGCGTGCCGCCTGCACAGCGTGGACCTCGGTGAGCCCGGGCATTGAGCCTTTGAGCCCACCCCTCCGATCGACTGCGCTGCACGATGCGTGACAGATGCGCCGCACCACTGATAATGTCGTCGGCGACAGCGGCCGCACGGGCGCCAACCAGACACGTTTGTTCTTCTGACGCCATCGCGCGAGGTCGCTGGGCTTCCCACTCCTATTCCTGCTCCCCTCGCCAAACCATTCATCCTGAACCCCACCCTGGAATTTCCTCACAACCATGCCCCTGTCTGTACAGACGAACTGTTCCGCATGTGGCAGCTGATGAAAGCGACAGAGTCAAGCGGTGCGCACCAGCAGCGGATGCGCGTGCGCCTGCAGCAGGCCCGGCCGCCGCCGCCGACCCAACACGCAGACTCGGCCGCGACCGCAGCCACGGACTCAATTATGGCCGAGCCCCCAGTGGCGCCGCATGTGCTGAACGCCGTCCAGCTACAGCAGCAAGACGAACAGCAGCAGGAGCAGCAGCAGCAGCAGGAAGAGGAGGTGCAGGCGCCGCTGCAGGCGCCGCTGCAGGCGCAGCTCGCCGCCGCCGCCGCGGCGCCCCACTCGCCCAGGGCCCCCGGCCATGCCGCCCCATCACCCAAGCGGGCGGCGGGCTGCCGAGGCGCCAGCTCGGCGCGGAAGCGCCCGCGCGCGGGCGACGCGATGAGCAGCCCAGTGCAGGCGGCAGGAGCACTGCAGGCAGTGGCGGCAGCCTGGCCGAGCGGGGGGCAGTGAGCAAGAAAAGTAGTGCGGCAGGCAGCGCAAAGTGGCTCGCATGCGCCTGCTGGCGCATGCAGCTTCTGCCCCATGCGAGACCCCATGACAGGCCCCATGCAAGCCCTCATGTGAGGCCCCATGCGAAGGGCCTATGTGAGGGCCCACGCATGCAAGACCCCCATGAAAGCGACTGTGTTATGCGGCCGACCTCCTCTCCTTTGGTGGTCCATTAAGGCCGCTGCCGCGCCGCTTGGCCGCGCTCCAATCCCTGTATGCCTGCGCCGCTGCCCTTCGGCCGCATGCACCGCATTCTCGGCCCGCACCCCGGAGGAACATTCCCCAGCCGCGCCGGGCGCCCGCGGCCCTCCTGAGATTGAACCGCTCGTGTGTGCCTGTCTGCATGCTAATCTACACACAATATCCAACGCCATGATATGGCACGCAGAGTTTTCGCCTTACCTTTGAGCATCCCGCCCCTCCCACGCACGCGCGTGACGTGGGAGTGTGTGCGCCCCAACCCCGCGTGCTCGGCCTAGCCTACTTCGTCCCTGACCAACCACAGACCGCTGTGCGCCATCCGGCTGCCGCATCGAGCGTGTCGGAAGAGAGAGAGCGGGCAAGCAACCCACATTCCCCACACCTCCATGCAAGCTCCATCCTGGGCGTGTTGGCGGCGCCCTGGCAGTACCTGCTGCCGCTCAGGGTGACAGGCGCTGCCGGGGCCGTATCGAAGCGCAGACCAACGCCTGCTCTCAGTCGCCTGCCGTTTACCCTGGTTGGCTGCGGCCCTGTCGCGCGGTGCCTCCTCCTCTGCCTAGGGCGCCCAGGGCTGTCCGCGGTGCGCTGGCACGGCCCTGCGCGTTCCGCGCACGTGCGTGTATGACAACACCGGCATCAAATCCGCCCTGTGCACGCGCACGCATGCCTCGCAGCGTCGCAGTCAAGCGGCCGCCGCTTTGATGGCACAGGAAGGGGGGGCCGCTGCTCAGCGTGCGACGGCGCCTTGCGGCCTGCGCTGACGCCGGCCACTACGACGCATGCTGGCCCTGCATCACGTCCACGCAGGCAGCGTCACCAGTTTTGCCAGCCGTGCCAGCGCCAGCTGCTTGCTTCACGGGGCCCTGGTGGCCTGCGGCCCTCATCGAGGGTTCCAGAGCGCCGTGGGATTGCTTGCAAAGCGAGCCTTTGGCATCCCCCCCTTGCCCAGCGCACACACGGCACATACCCGCAACTTTTTTGACCAGCAAAACACTGTTTCTGTGCAGCGCACGCTACAGCGCTTCGAGCCTAGAGCCGCGCCGCGAATTCTCAAAGCACCCTGCGTGCAGCCTGTGAAAGGCGAATCAGCGGGAGGCAGGCAAACATTCTGCCCACGCTCTCCTCTGGTGCACGCAGCGCCTTACCTCCGCCCCCAAACCCCACGTTCCGCGCGTCCGCCCGCCGCTACCCCGCGCCCCGCCCCGCTTCTTGCCCACCGATTTTCGGTGACTCACAGCGCAGCCTCCGGCCCCTCTCCTCCTCGTGTGTACATCAAGCACCGCCAGCACCGCCACTGCTGCACCCCGGTCTGTGATGGCAGCATGCATACCTGCTGGGTGCAATACTCCCGCCCGCCCGCTTCCTCCACTGCTCCCTCGGTTGACGAGCCTATGCACGGCTAGGGCCTCCCGCCGCCAATTCGCGGGGGCGCAAGCCGGCAGCCCCCGCCACAAGTAGAGCCTCTTGGGCCGCGAGGCGCTTGCCGATCAGACCTGCTGTAAAACCCCCCCTGAAAACATCGACATTGTGGCACAGGAAGGGGGGTGGCCGCCAATGTGCACGACAGACCGTTGAGCGATCGCACTGCCTCCGCGTCTGCTGGGAAACTGCACGCGAGGGGCAAGCAGGGGGGCTTGGCAGGTGCCAGGGCATGCCAGCCTGAACGCCACGGTTGCACGAGGGACCGGCGGGAAGCTGAGGCGACGCCATGCGACGGTGGAATGCAGCAAGAAGGGGAATGGTCAACAGATGTCGGGTGCATGGCGCGCTCTCCCGCGGCCTGGGCGGCCGTGCCGCCAGCCCAGGGAGTGGCACATGTGCGCGATGGGATCTGCGTGCGTGCCTGCTCTGTCTTTTTTTGCATGTGCCTGCTGGCCCGGGTGAGGGTGTCGCGGCCGCGCCTGTGCCTTGGCGCAGGGACCACACTGGCTTGCTTTCAGGTGGTATGTGACCGGCAGCCTGCCCGCACTGGTACGGGCGCCGCCTCTTGCCCGGACTAGTCCGGCCCCTTCTCACCCCACCTGCACCCGGGCTTCCACGCTGCAGCAGGCACTCCAAGGGCGCCTCAGTCACTCGAGCGCCTTGCCAGAGTCACCTGCGTGCACCCCCTGGGTTCCGATTTTTACACGGCTACTTGCTTGCGAATCACTGAGACGCTGGTGCAGGAGGGGGGCTGTAACGCGTGTGTTGTTTACGGCACAGTTGTGTGAGGCACGAAAGTGCGTGCGCAGCAGCAGCAACTCAAACGGAGGGAGGGGCGGCTGCACCCACGCGCGTGGCGCCAGGCGCGGCGGGCCCCCGAAAAGCAATCGTCCTGCTGCCATGGCTTGTCACTCTGCGTATAGCGCATAAACTTGAATACACACAAGACTGGGCGCGGCTTGACGCGCGCCTCGTCCGCGTGGCTGCACATGTGATGGATGTCTGCATGTCCCCAGGGGCTGCGCAGCAAACGGCGGCCGCGACGCCCCCCTCGACGCGGCAGCCGCGAGAGGGGGCCGGGGCGCAAAGACACAGAACAATCGCCGGCACGCAGAGCCCGGGCGCCGCGGGCGGAGCCCGTGCGGCCGCTCAAGCATCGGGCCGGGCCAGGCACGGCCGACCGTGATACTTCCGCCGACCCAAAAAAAGGCCTGCGCCCTAGCTTAGCGGACCCCAGGCGGCCGCGCGGCCGGGGCGCGCATGCCCCGGTTGGCGCGGTGCGGTGCGGGACGCATCCTCATCGAGCGAATCACCGGGTGGCCGCGGGCTGGGCCTTGGGCTTGTCGGGCATGCCGGTCATGAGGTACGATGAGTCATCGCGGTAGTCTGTGTTTGAAGAGTGCCGGGAAGACGGGGGCGGGGGCGTCGTGGCGTCAGCAAGCGGGATTTGTGTGTGTGTCATATGTGTGTGTGTGTGTGTGTGTGTGTGTGTGTGTGTGTGTGTGTGTGTGTGTGTGTGTGTGTGTGTTGGAATGCGACCTCGGAGTCGCGGTGGGGCGCAGCAGCACCGTGGGGTCTGCTTTCCCCCGTGCGGGGCGCCGCGGCCCCGGTGGCCGCCGCGGCGCGACACCCGACCCCCAGGCCCTTGGACGACGCACGCTGCAGTACCCCGAATATATATATATATATATATGTGTACGGTACATAAAAACATATATATAAAATAAAAAAAAGTAAAAAAAGACCAATTCGAGGCATGCATCAAAGCTGCTGCTGGCACATGCACCCCTGGCGTTCAGACTCGATCCTGCCCGCTCACACACGTCACACGCGGCTCCCTCACGCTCCAAAGGCTTTCGACCCCCACTCCTTCCGCAGCACTTCTCGGCCGCAGTCAGGCCCTCCTCACATCCGCCTTCCCCCACAACACCCCCCCTCACTCTCCCCCAAAGGGGCATGGCCCCCCCCATTCACCTGGGAAGTACTCCTGGAGGGGCACCTGCTCCAGGGGGCCCGCGGCCATGGCGGCC
>NW_014012219.1:0-14420 GCF_000611645.1 Monoraphidium neglectum
GGAGGGGCATGGTGGCCCGCGTGAAGTGGATGTCCTGGGCCAAACCAGGGAGACAGAGGGTGGTCGCGCGCGCGTGCTCAAGTGGGCTGAGGTGCATGCAAACGCGGTGCGTGTGCATGCGTGTAAGCAACAGGCGCGAGCCGGCGTGTAACAGCGGGAGTGGTGCTGCGCAAGCTGGGGCAGAAGGTCTGACGGAAACGCGACGGTGGTAGCAAGACACTGCCGGGCACACAGCTGGCCTCGCCTCTGCCCAGCCATACGCGCGGCGGTCCCTGCGTTGCGCTGCCCACATCGCCCCGCCAGTGCTGCGTCCCGGCTTCCAGCACAGCTGTTCTGGTCTGCGGTAATCAAACGGCGTGGCCTGCCTTCTGGGAGGTACGCATTGGCCGGGGCGCCCCCCCCCTAACCCCCCAAAAAACCAGGGGTGCCCCCACCATCCGAGAGAATCCCGCCCGCACTCACGGCACATGCCAGCAGTATGCAAGGAGGGGGGGCCGCCGCCTCCCACCTGCATGTTGATCTTCATGGCCGTGAGGCTCTCCAGTTTGGGCAGCACCATGCGGCTGAAATCCAGGAAGGGGCGGTCGCACTGGAGACAGGTGAGATGGGGGCGGGCAGGGTTGAAATCCAGGGAGGGGCTAGTGCGCTTGAGAGGGGGTGGGCGCATAAAACCGTGTTTGGGGCGCAGCACACGCGTGCACCACAGCACCACTTTGCGGGCTCCAGGTCGCGCAAGATTGATGTACGATGTTGCGGCGCTCTGAGATTGTCGGTTTGCCACGTGCCCCTGCGCCCCCCGCAACCCTCCTCCCATCCCGCTCTCCCCCCACCAACCTCCCAGTCTGCTGGGATGATGCTGAGTGCCTCGCAGTTGGTGAACCTTGACAGCCCGTCCACCTGTGACTGGCTGGGGGCCACCTTGATGCGGATCTTCCTGACTAGGCTGGGGGTGGCAGAGGTTCATGGAGGGAGGGGAGTGTGGAGGTGATGAGCGGTGTTATATTGAGCCTCAGGGGCGGACGGCGCTGCGAGATGCCGGCCAGCACAGGCCTGTGGGGCTGCGGCCCCGGAAGGGTGTCATGCCAAAAGACACGGCGCGACAGCAGCAGCCGTAGGGCTTCCAGCGACCGTGGCAGGATCAGTTGCGCCCCGCTTGTCCCGGGGCGGGCAAGCAGGTACATCCACCTGGGCAGCTGCGCATAGAAAGCCTTGCACACCAGCATGCCTCTCAGCTGGTCTTCTACTGGCAGGTGATCGTAAATGTTCTGTTTGGGTATCGGAAAAGGACTGTCAAGAGGCGCTGTTGGCAGCGACGGGATTGGTGTGTTTCCACGAGAGCGCAGCAGGAGCACAAGCTTGAGCAGCGGCTGCGCATGCCTCGCCATGGACGTACCATCCACAGGCCGACCATTGTGGCGTCTCCCAGAGATAAATCTGCATTCATCTTGCCCACACTGGCGCCTAAGCTGCGCTCGGTAGATCACGGCAGTGGAGATCAGCGAGAACGCCGAGACCTTGCCGCGGCACTTCGCACATGCAAAGAAGGGTTTGTAACATAACGCCCCTCAACTTTGTTCAAAGTGGAAGTATGTAGAGGTGCATGTGCTGCACGATGTGTACCGCACATTGTTCTAGCGTCGAGGTGGGTGACGGCACTGCATCGGCGCTCCCCCTTGCCGGCTCAGGGACGGCCTCCATCAGGGAGGCTCCCTGTCTCGTGATCGGATGACAGCTGCAATAGTGGCTGAGGCACGTCTGAACAAGGGCTGACAGAGGCAACACGGGCAGAGCCTCACACTGCTGGTGTGATGACGGTCGTCCAGCTGGACAGGCCAGGCGCTCAAGCATGTGTGAACTGGATTCGCAACATGCGTTTGTGCCAATTGCAGGGGATGGTGTGCACACAGCGGTGTGCACACTGTCGTATAAGAAGGTCCTTGTTTTGAACGGCTTGTGAGGCCGAAACATCCTACCAGGATCTATCGGGTCCTGCTACAGCTGCTCCGGTGCTTCCAGAGGCACTCGCCTTGCGCGAGAAAACCCCCGCCAACCTAGCAGGCTGTCTGCAGCGTACTGACTTAAGTCAAATCCCATCAGCTGACTCTGCTAGGTTTCGGCCACCCTCCAATCATAAGACGATCTCTGTGACCTAAATGCTGGCTTCATCGCATGAGCTCAATACATGCATGCCCAGCTTGCCGATAAAGCAGCACTGCGGCCTGCTAGCTTTGATGAGATGGAAGGGAGGCGTTGAAGTCACTTGGAATGCTGGGGACCCTGCGCTGTATGCAGCGGGGCACTGCGTGCGTGGTTGCCCAGCGGCCTGCGTGGGGTAGTGCTGCTGCACACATGCAATACTGCCCGCCAGGCTGCTTTGGTTCACACAACAGTACTGCCGCGGCTCCTACTGTTGCAGCCGGCCCCTTGCAGCAGGCGAGTTATCACACGGCAAGCACGCTGCAGGGTGATGCAAAGCGCCGGCAGGCGTCAAAGGCCTCGCGCCGGCCGATCATTGCTCCTCGCTGCTAATGCATGGTTGGTGAAGCGTGTGGCGTGTTGCTGTGATGAGGAGCGTGTCGGGGCGGCGACCAGCAAAGATGCTCATGAGGGCCCGCGGAAGGGGAGGAGACCCTTGCAAGAGAACCTGCGACGGCCACTCAACTTGGGCGGGGCAGGCTGCAGCAGCCTGCCGGCGCGGTGGCGATCAGGTGGCCTCGCGCAGACCGCGCAGGTCACACCAGTCAACCGCGCACCGCTGCCCAAAGCCCACACAACTGCCAACGCAAACCATGCTCAAGGCGCAGGCACTCCACTCCTCCGCTGCGAGTGCGGTCTATTCCTGACGCTGGAGCATCAGCACAAAACATTGGGGACGAGGGGCGTCGGCGCGGGGTGGCGCAGCTGTGTGCGTCGTGCAACAACGGGCCGCAGCCCAGCTGGCGCACCGCATGACGCGCATCATGCGCGCGCTCAGACGTTCTGGACACGACTGGCGGGCAGCGGCCGGCAGCGCAGCTCCACCGGCCTCAGCGACAGGCGCGCTGGAGCGCGCTGCGCTGTGGGCCCACGAGGACGAGAAATCTGGGTCAAACCCTGCAGCCTGCTGGACAGGCGACACGGCCCGCTATGGCGTAGGCAAGCACCCGTGCTTGCCGGGCCCGCAGCCCGCGCCCCGCGCGCGATCCGTGCGACGAACCCGGGCAGTGCAAGCAGCAGGCCGCAATCCTATGAGCTCAAAAGGGCGCGAGCTTTGCTCTCGTTTGGGTCTCGCCCACAGCCGTGGAATCGAGGCCGGGACGCGGGTGCCCCAGATACGTACACACACGCACGCACAGAGTGCGCGGCGTACGTGCCGCGTCTCAAACATGAGTCGCATTGGCTGTGCCCCAGCCGCGGTTCAGGTATGCAATTGCATGATCGGCAGCAATGGGCGTGCGGGCCTGGTTGGAAGTAGCCTTAGTGCCGCCCAGAGTAGCTCATCAGCGGATGCACCAGATCTCTACCCACCCAAAAAAATCCACCTCTCCACAGGACAAGATCCAGAAGGATGCATCCACGGACGCTTTTGGGAAGGCTCACAGCAAAGCGCAGCCAGGGCGCCCACGCCTCGCGTTGCCCGCAGAGCAGGGCGCGGGGCCCCGCGCCGCGTGCGGTGGCCGCGGTGAGCGCCGCCTGGCATGAGCAGTAGCCTGGCGTTCAAAGGACAGAAGGGCAGCTGCCGGATGCAAGTCCCGATGAGGGAGGAGGTCAGGGGGTTGGGGGTGGGGGGCTAGCAAGCGACACCTCCTGTGTTGCAGCCAACTGGAAGCCGGCAAGTCGTAGAGGCTCATGAAAATGCTACGGGCGGCGCGCTGCCGTGGCGACCGGCCTGTTCAGTTCCTCGGCAATGAGTGCGCAGCGTGTTCGGCCCGCAAGTGCATCCTTGGCCCACGGGTAGGGCGCACACGGCGCGTTGAGCGGCACACGGGCGCGGGCGGCTGGCGCGCCGCCCGTCAAGCTAGCATCACAAATGCTGGGTGGCGAGCGCAAGCCGCGCCCAGCCCTTGATGGCAGCGGCGCGTCAGGTGCACAGCGCTGGCCGGTGTTGAGGCAGGGCATGGATCCCAAATCAAGTGGCCCGCACACGGTCGAGGCAAGTTAAGTAGGGTCCATTTGGCAGTGCTTCCATCGCAATGTGGCCCCCAAGCAGTCTAAGGGGTCGCTGGCGCGGGGCTGTCCGGCCCGCCCCACGATCAGGGGCGCCTCTGGGGGCTGTGAGGGCCTTGGGAGACCGGGGGCTTGGTTGGGCCGGGCGCAGTGTTCATCAAAACATGTTGCAGCCGGAATGGGGCCGTGGTGACTGGAACCGGGTGCGTGCTCATGGGCAGCGCCACGGCCGGCAGCAAACAAGGTCGCTCGTGGCTCCCTACACATGTGGCCGGAGCAAGAGCAGGGGGAGCAGGAGGGGGGCGAGGGGGGACGCCAGAAGACAGACTGCCGCATCGACAGGGCCTGTCCCTGGACTGCAGGTGCTCGAGGGTGGAAGCCATGCAGTCAACAACTAGAGCTCTGCAGGGCGGCCCGGGAACGGGCGTCTGTGAAGCAGGCTGCGGGCGGCGTGTGCCAAGGGGCGGCAAGCCAGCCGTACCGCCCAGCCAACCCCAAGCGTCACTCAGCAGTGCGCGGCAGCAAGTCCGCGCCCTGGGGTGCAGAGGCCGGCGCCCCCGCAGCCTCGCCTGGCTCCAGCTTGATCGCCGCCGCTGCGTCCAGCCCAACCCCTGCGCCCGCGCCGCCGGCCCCGTCGCCGCCCGACGCCAGCCGCGCGACCGGCGCCTGCCCCAGCGCGGCGCCGGACAGCGCCGACCCGCGCCGCGAGCGCGGCGTCGCGGGCGGCGGCTTGGCGCAGGCGTACGCGAAGAAGAAGTCGCGGGGGTTGACGCCCGGTGACGTCAGCGCCTCCTCCAGCTCAGGCCCCACCTCGAAAGGCCCCAGCCATTCCACCGGCTCGTCCTTGCCCACCTGGCGCCCGCGCCACGTCGGCGACGCCGGCCGGGCGGGCGCCGCCTGCTGTTGCTGCTGCTGCTGCTGGTCCTGCTGCTGTGGCTGTGCTGCCGCGCCGCCGTCGTAGGAGCGGCGGCTGACGAGCAGCTCCTCGGTCTGGCGGTACAGCGTGGGCTTGGGCAGGAGGTACACCAGAACGCGCGCCCACCGCACCTCGCCGCGCCGCCCAGGGCCGGGCGCGGCGCCGGCGCCGGCGGGGGAGGGCGGGCCGGCGCCCGCGCCACCAGGCGCCGCAGCGGGCAGCACGGCCGAGGGCGCTGATTCCATGGCTGCCGCCATGTGCGCAGCGATGCGCAATGCCAGAGGCGCCGCCGCGCTGGCGCCCGCGCCGGCGGTCCCGCTAGCGCCTGCGCCGGCGCCCGCCGCCGCCCAGACCGGCGCCGACGCCTCCGCGCTCGACGGCCGCCTGCGGCGCGGCTGCGCGCGCAGCACCCCCAGGCGCGCCTCGGGCTGCCCCAGGCTGATGAGCAGGAAGGTGCCGCCAGGCGCCAGCAGGCGGTGCGCCTCGGCCACATAGTTGCGCGCGTCCCCCAGGCCCGTCCCGCTGCACAGCACCGCGTCCAGCGTGCCCTTGTCCACCACGGCGCCGAAGCAGCCGTCGTCAAACTGCGGCATCGCGCGGCAGTCGGCGACCTCCCAGCTGCAGTTGCGGCGCGCGGGGCCGTCGGGCCAGGTGGCGGCCTCGGCGCGCATCTGGGCGATGACGACCGGCGAGATGTCGGTGTTGACGACCTGCCGCATCATGGGTCGAGGGATTTGAGGGGTGGGGTGGGGTGGGGGTGCGGTGCGCGGGCCGGAAGGAAATGGTGACTCCGTGATCGTGCACATGGTGCAATGAGCATGCGCAAGGGCAGGGGCAACAGGAGGGGCGTCAACCTCGGAAGCTGCTGCCCCAAGCCTGCAGGGCCCACACGCGACCGCCTGTGACACGAGCCCTCTCCATCCCCCCACACCCCAACTATGCGTGCGCCCACGCGCGTGCAAGCCCGCCAGCCGCGGCTGCTCCCCGTCGTGCGCGCGCCCCGCGCACCGGCGTGCCGTCCTCGCCGATGCCGATGCTGAGGTCGCTGTTGCCGCAGCCGACATGCAGCGCGGGCGCGCCCGGCAGCGCGAGCGCGGCGCGCAGCAGCGGCCTCAGCGCGTGGTACGAGAAGAACCAGTCAAAGTGGGCGGGGCCGGTGCGCGAGGAGTAGCGGCCGTCCCAGTACGACCCAGCGGAGTACATCGCGCGCTGAGCAAGGGCCGCCGCCGCCACAGAGGGCGAGCGCGGGGCCGCGGGGCCCGAGCCCGCAGACGGACCCGTGGCGGTGGACGGCCTGGCCGTGACTCGCACCGGCGGCGGGGGCGCAGGCGGCGGCTGCGGCTGCGGCTGCGGCTGCGGCTGCGGCGCCGCGGCCGCGGGCAAGTTGGTGCTGCCGGCGTCGCTGTTGCTGGCGCCGCTGCCGGGCCCGGTCATGTCACTGGCGGCCGTGATGCAGCCACTGCTGGTGCTGGCGCTCGAGGCGCCAGCGCCCGCGAGGCTGCTGCTGGGGCTGGCCCTGCTGGCGCTGGCGCCTGCGCTGGAGCCGCCCGAGCTCGCGAGGCTGCTACTTAGGCTGGCCCTGAACGCGTCGCGGGCGCCGTCGCCGGCCACGCGCCACGGGCCAAGCCCCGTCGCTGCGGCCTGGGCCTGGGCCTCGGCAGCGGCCTCAGCCGCAGCCTTGAGAAGGCCGGCGCTGGCACCGACGAGGGGGACTGCACTGGGCTGCACAGAGAGCATGGCGCCGGCACCGGCGGCGCTGCTGTTGACGCTGCCAGGGGGGACGCCGCCGGTGGGCGGTGGGGGGCGCGTTGCCAGGGTGCCCGCAAGGGGGGCCGACCCACGCGCAGGCCTTGGGCCCGGGAGTTGCCCGCGAGGCGACCGGCAACCGCGTGCTCTCCAGTCCCTGCGCGGTTGGCGGCAAAGGGCGAAACAGGGGATGCGAGCGCTCCATTACAGCTATCGTGCTGATCCGCTGCGACGCTGGCAGGAGCGGCCAAAGCGGCCGACGAATATCGCCCAAACTCGTCAGCCGGGCAAGCTCGCGCGGTTGCGGCGAGCGTGGCGCCCAGCTGAGGCCTGCGCAGAGTCTAACACCGCACTCAGTCACAGGCCCCAGGGCGATTGCAGGCCACGCTAGCAGAGAACAAGAGCTTCTCCGCACCACCCGAGTATCCATCAGCCAACACGCAGGCTGCTGTGGCAGCACATGGAGTGCTTTCATCAACATTACGGTGGAGCTGCAACACAAGCAGCCCCACGAAACCGTGCGATCATGCCCCCCTGGCGCCAACAAGCCCCAACGGGCTCCCACGCACCGGCACACTGCCGAAAAGCGCTGTATCACGTTTCAGCAACCCTCGCTGCGCCCGTTCTTTGCTGCTCCTGCTGGATTTGCCAGTCCCACGTCTGTCGAAGACGCCGAGTTTGCTTGCACTCTGTATTCATAGCCAAGCGAAAATTTGATTTTGACACCAGCTTTGCGGGCCGCACAAGCTTGGATCACAGCCTTACTCATGGGACGCATGAGGATGCAATCGTGCTCTGTGGGCCTGCAAACGTGCGCTCATGTGCTGCAATCAATTTCATGGGCTGCCTAGATGCTTATGTCGTTGCCCCTGCTGTTACACCAAGGCCGTGACGTCTTCGGCCCGGCCGTGCCGGCAACCTTGCGCTGGCTCATCATCAGGCTGCAACCCCTCGCACTCTGGTGTACTGGTCGCCAGCCTTGGTGCCTCGGTGCCCTCCACTGCAGATCCATCCTGCTCATGATCACCTCCCTCATCACAGCTTACACAGAGCAGTCCACACACAAGGTGGCCCTGCACCTTCTGGTTGTGAGTGCTTGCCGTGGGCAGCCAAATCACCACCCTCGCCGCGGCACTCTCTACCGCTGCGCTGTCTCTCTATACACACACGAAATCACACACCACATCAGAAACAGAAAGCGGCGTTTTGCAGCACGGCGCGCCACGATCAAGGCGGAAAGCAACCACACAGTGGCATGTCCGCACACAAGAGGCACTTGCCCTGCTCGTTTCAGCTGGGCAAGCGCGCGTGGGCCAGAGGACTCGTGCAAGCGCAAAACGGCATAAGGCCGTGGCACAGCTCAAAGAACGCAAGCCGAACTGCCCCCGCCCACTCCCGGGGGGATTGCGGGTGAGCGGGGTCGGTCACACCTACTGCCTGCGCAGCCCCGAGGTCGCAGCTGCCGCCACCACAGCAGGCACGCGCCCGGCCTGCCGCACCGCCGATGGCTGAGGTTGCAGGGTGGTGGCGCTGCTGCTGCCGCCGCTGCAGCCCGCAGCAGGGCCCCTGTCATAGGCGACTGTCGCCACGGGGGCCCCCGCACCCGCACGAGACGACACGGCTGGCAGGGGCACAGAGGCTGCGCCTGGGCTGCTGGCCCCCTCTGCAGGCGGGGTGCTGCCAGTGCCGCCGCTGCCGTTGCTGTGGCCCGAGCTGCTGCCATTGCTGTCCAGTGGAGTGACGCTGCTGCATGTGCTGCCGTCGGCTTCAGCCACAACCACCAGGCCTGGGAGCATCAAGTTGGGCGCTGCTGCCCCCTCTTGCGCCAAGTCGCGCCTGGCGCTTGAGCTGGTGCCCTTGACACCGTTGCTGACTGCCCTGACGCCGTTGCTGCTGCCGCTGCTGCTAGTGGTGCTGCCAAGGCTGCTGATTGTCGCGGGCGCGCTCACAGCGCCAAGGCCTCCGCTCTCGCCGCTGCCACCGCTGTTCGCACCACCGCCAGCCGCACCGACAAAGCCGCACCCGCGGTTGCGCGCCGCGCCACCCTTGCCCAGCGCCGCCGCCTGCTCCGCACCCCACAGCCGCGTGCGGCCGCCCCCTTCGTCCAGCAACAACCCTCCGCACGGCTGCCGCTGCAGCCGCCGCCCGTCCGGGAAGCCGCCCAGCAGCAGCTGCAGGCGTGCCGCCACGCCCTTGGGCAGGCGCTGCCAAGACGTGCGGTCGCCGAGAGTGCCCCAGTGCTCCACCGCGTCCAGATCTGGCTGGGCCGACTGGAAGTGCACCAGGACGTCCGCAGACCGCAGCCAGGGGTGGCCCCGCAGCAGCTCCTGGTCCGCAAACAGGAGCGTGTCGAGGACCTGGGAGCGCGGCCAAAGGGGACAAGGGCTCGGCTGAGTGGACGAAACGCGTGCGAGCGTGAGGGGGTGGCGGACGGAGGTTGCAGGAGAGGAGCCGCGATCGCGCGCCGCCGGCATGGCGGTATCGGAGGGGGGGCCTCATTGACGGAAGACAGGAGGGAGGCACCCAGGCGCCTGGGGCGTCGAGCGGCGGTATGTGCGCCATAAGTGCGGTACGCACGCTCACCAGAGTCATTTCCCGCCTGAAAATAAAGTTGCGCAGCTGCGGCGGCGCTAGCCACCGCTCCTCGCCGCTGACGTGGCAGAAAACGTGCAGCGATGGCCTGTGGTCCGCCGCGCCCCCTCTGCCGCTGCTGCTCACACCACTGCCGCTGTCTCGCCGCCGCCGTGCCTTGCCCGAGCCAGTGCCACCGTTGAGGCCGATCGGTACTTCCTGCTGCTGCTGCTGTTGCTGCTGCGGCTGCTGTTCCGCCGTGCCGCCACCAAAGCGCCACTCGGCGACCACCTCGTCGCGCAGCACGCGGGTGTACAGGTTCCGCACCTGGCGCGCGTTGAACTTAGCGCCTATCGACAGCTGCAGGGCGCCTGTGATGTCATTGTGCGTGAGGGTGTAGCGGCGCGCGCACGGCGGAGCGGGGCCCTGCGCATCGGCGCCTGGCAGGAACTCCACCGAAAGCTTGGATGGCTGGAACGCTGGTGGCTCAAAGAGCGCGTTGGACACCTGCAGACGCGAATGAGCGAAAATGAGCTCCTGTTGACAGCGGTCCACTCAGAAATCGCTGATTTCTGAATGTGATCCACCACTCGGGACGCACCTGGACGGTGAGAGCTCGCCTCCCATGCCTGCCAGAGGTGCTGGTGTAGCTACTGCTGTTATTGAGTCTGTTTTGACAACGCTTGGAGGCCTGGTTGTGCAGTGCCCTGCCAATGGCTGGGACCCTCCACAGCTCAGGGCCGCGCCCTGCCACGCCTGCGCGCCCGCAAGAGCATCTGCGCTGCATCTTAGGCACGCAGAGTTTTTTTTCTAGGTACGCTAGAACCCGACTCTACAGGCGTGAGGTCTCGAGGGCATGGTCGTGCCTGGTGCTCAGCACGAAGGCCGTCGTGACTAGCTTGACAAACCCCTTCCTGTGGCGAACTCTGTCCGAAAGGGTATGCACTGCACAGCCCGAGCTCTGACGCGGCACCGATTGCACGCGCGCCGAAACGCTGCCTCCCGAGCTCCCACTGCTGCGTCCAGGAGACACGCGCGCAGATCGCGGCAGTTCGATACCTCAGATGCGGCAGCGGTGCTACAGTGCAGCATTCACGCACAATTGGGCCGTTGGCAGACTAGGGTGCGGTGGGATCGCGCCTAGAGAGCTGGGTTACTCGTCGTCATCATCGAGCACCTGTGGGTGCTGCGGGGCCGACTGCTGCAGCAGCTCCTGGTCCGCCTCCAGCCGTATCCGCAGGACCTCGTCCAGAGTGCCGCTTCGGGGATGAGTCACCTGGGTGGGGAGGGGTGACGTGCGGCGGCGGCCACGCAGGGCGGGCACAGGTGGAGCGCGGCAGTGACGGCGGGCGCATGGGTACCGTGTGGCAAGGGCAGGGGGCGCCCCTTGCCCTTGTCATGAGAAAGGCGCGTCGTGGGGTTTTGGGAGCGGTCATGCAGGGGCCTAGCCTGCTCATACTAGTCGGCGACGCTCCGCTCCCAACTCAAGCCCGCACGCGTGCGTTCGCACGTGCACGCACTCGAGCATCCGCACTGAGTGCATCCAGCCATGCGCACGCGCCCCACCCTCAGGATCTCGGCCGCCCGCTCCGCCGAGGCGCGCGCCGCCGCGGGCTGCTCCAGCAGCATCTGCAGCTTTGCCAGCAGCGCATGGTGCAGGCCCAGGTTGGGCCACACCTGCTCCAAGGTACGCCGACAGGGTCGCGCGGCGACAAGGGGGGCCGCCTGTCGGGTGCTACGAAGGGAATCAGGACGGTGCGCTTTGGATGATTGTGTTGGGGCCGGACGGGCGCGGGATCCCTGTGCAACATCCCAATTCCATTTCTCTTGGGTCTGCTTGACACGCGGGATTGTCGATTGTCGAAGCTGCACACACACACAGATCGCTCACCCGCGGGTAGGCGGCCTCGTAGCAGGGCGCCAGCGCCTCCGCCGCCGCCAGCGCCGCTGACCACCTGTCGCCGGCCGCGACGCACGCGTTGAGCAGCGCCGCCAGGAGCCGCTGACGCAGCACGTGCCGCGGGCCCAGCGCCACCACAGCCGGGATTCCGGCCTGCGGCCGCCCCGCCGTCGCGCCTGCCGCGCTCGCCCAGGGGCCCCTTGGGAGGCAGCCCGCGGCTCGCAGCGCGGCCGTGAGGGCGTCAGCTGCACCGCCGCTGTCGCCCGCGCTGCTCAGCCGCTCAGCGTCTGCTTGAAGCCGCAGCACGGCGCGCAGCTGCCGCGCAGCCGCCTCCGGAAGCTGGGGCGCGCCTGCCAATCCACAGAGCCCCGCTGACGCCTGCGCCCCAACTGCGTCCCAATCGCCCCACTGCAGCGCGACCACGCCACCGCCCCAGCCCGCGCCCTGGGCCGCTTCGCCCGCCGCCGCTGCCGGCGTTGGTGACGCCCCTCCGCCCTCCTCGTCGTCCCCAGCCCCCGGCCCCGTTGGGAAGCTGCCGCTCGCCGGCCCGAGGCCTCCATCCTCCCCGCCGCCCTCGCCCCCCTCGCCGCCCTGCAGCAGCAGCAGCATGCCCCCCGGCAGCGCCGCGCCGGCGCCGCCCGCGGCCGGCGGCGGCAGTAGCACCTCGCACATCGCGGCATCAGGGGGATCCTCCCGCCAGGGCGGCCGCGGGGACGGGCCAAAGCAGTGTAGCCAGAAGCCGCCGCCGCCGCCGCCGCCTGCCCCCTCAGGCGGCTCTAGCAGATCAGACCGAGCGGGCGCTGCGCCCCACACAAGCGCGCCTCCAGCTGCGTGCCCGACGGCGCCTGTGGCCACCTCAGCGATGCCACCGCCGCCCCCGTCAGCTGCATTCTCTCCGCGGCCGTCCCTATCACTTCCGCCAGCTGCGCCGCCGCTACCCAATCGCGTGCTGCCGCCGCCTGTCTCGCGGCCGCCGTCGTCGCCGCCGCCGCAACCGCTGGGCTCGTGTGCGCCGCCCGCCGCAAGGGATGCATCACAGTCGAAGAAGTACTGCCGCCGCAGCTGCAGCTGGCGCTCGACTCGCGGCGTCGCGAGCTCCACATAGGCTATGGTCACCTCCTCGCCAGGCGAGATGGCCCTCAGCGCCCTGCATTTGGGGGGTGAAAGGGGGTGTACGCAACTGCGGTTGGGCATGGGGCTGCGCCTCGTCGTGTGCGAGTGCCCGGGAGGGGCGTGTGGGGTCGCACCCGGTCGGGCCTGCGGGCGGGGCGGTGTTGCCATCCGAGACATGACGCAGCGGCTCGAGCGACGTCCGATCAGGCCCCGTGGACATGCAGCATCGCGCCCTCTTGAGCATGGGCGCCCGCCGATGAACGCACGCGCACGCAAGAGCACACACATGCGCACGCGCGTGCCCACACACACGCGCGTGCCCACACACACACGCGTGCGCACACACACGCGCGCGCGCGCGCGCACCTGAACTCGATGTCCGCCCCCCTGAACCCCTGCACCGCGTTTGGGCTGTCCCCGTGGTTCACCATAGCCCCGAGCGGGTACAGCCCCACACCATAGGGCCGCAGCTCCTCGTCGCACGCGGTGTGGGCGTTGCAGGCGAAGCGCGCTAGCAGCAGCGCGGCCTGCCGCACGTCAATGCCCGCTCCTCCATCGCCGCCGCCGCCGCCGCCACCCATCATGTACTCCCTTGACGTGATGGGGGGCAGAACAGGGGTCGACATGAGGGCCACCACCGAGCAGGGAGGGCGCAGGCAAGTGCCACACGCCCACAAGACACAGCGCGCCTGCTGACAGGCGGCTGCCCCGGCTACCTGCCCTCCACCGCCAACAGGCCGCATGCCTAAAAGCCCCCCGGGCCCCCGCCGTGCCCGCCGCACCTGGCAAGGGCGGCCATCTGGGCATACGCCACCTTGCGGCCGGCCCCCAGCCCGTCCCAGTGAGTCACCAGCGCCTCCACGTCGCCCCAGCACCCGCCGTCCTCGGCCGGGGCGTGAGGGCGCCGCTGCGCCTCCCTGCGCCGCCGCGGGATGCAGGCGGGGCGTCCCGCGTTGGCGCCTGCTGGCGCCACTGTTGCCCCGGGTTTGATCAACACGCCCATTCGTTCGCTCAGGCATGAGCACAAGAGGGGGCTGCAAAGCCCTGAACACGGGGAAGGACCCCCTCACCTGGCCATCCGCCACAGCGCTCGTGCCAGCATGCGCACCGTCGGCGGCGGCACGCGCGGCGCGCACGCGCTCAGCGCCGCGCACTCCTCTCTGTGGCTGCCGCCCCATGCCACTCGCTGGTGGTCTGCGCAGCAGTAGCGGGCCAGCTTGCAGCGCGAGCAGCGCAGGGGCCGCGCGCAGACGCGCGCGCAGTGATCGCAGCGCAGGGGCAGCTGCGCAGGGGCGGGGCGCGCAGGGCAGGGCGGTGGCGGGATACAAGGGTGGGGTAGGCCGAAGGACGGCGTCGGTCGTTGAAGGGCAGCCGGTGCCTGAACAATTGCCGCCGCTGCTTGGGTGTGCATGGCACCCAATCGCGTCACAAGGCGTACATTCCAGGCATTGGGTGCCCGGTCTTGAGGGCGTCGATGTGGCCGCTGCCTGACGGGTGAGCACAGCACCCGCCCAGCACCACAGCACGCCCACGATGCAACCGCCGGTAGGTGCACCTGGTCATCTTGGAGGACCCAGCAGTAGCTAGACTGCCTTAGGATGACCTCAGAAGCCTGTATTGATGCGCATGCGACCACCCCTCTGCCCAGCGCCCCGCCCAGATCTCTAACTTCGGCCTTTTGCATCGATCCGTGTATACGTGAGTGTATGTACGGCTTTGCATCTGATTTTTTTGCTGCACGGACGGGCTGTGGCTTTTCCACGCACATTCCATTTGGTGTCACCCACTGCAGGCCGCCGCCAGTGTCTCATCAGTCCCATTGCCGCCACCGTCAACTTCCATCACGCTAGCCAGGGTACCGCATCACTTGAGACGCCCGCTAGTGATTTGCGTGCCTGATTGTGTCTGTGCCCTGACTCACCTCGCAAGGGCACGCGAGGAGCATCTTGACTGGTTACCAGCGAACATGTTCGGTTTCGCGCCCAAATTCTGCCTCCTGCCACTCCACCCACCCCCACAGGCGTACCA
>NW_014012218.1:0-3681 GCF_000611645.1 Monoraphidium neglectum
CAAATACACACAACCCCACACACCTGCTGGCCTCACGTCGTACACCTCACAGAAGAGGGCGGGGTCCAGCCCCCGGCCCTCCAGGACAGACACAACCTGGCGGCGTTGATTTTGGGAAGAAACAGGTCATTGTGAGCTGTCAACGCCACATGCCGTTCTCTGGGTCGGTCTGGACAGTCCAAGGATTTGGGTGACTGTGCATGTCATCCCGTCACAAAGCGGCGAGCCGAGCAAGTTGCCGGTGGGTCGGATTGCCGCCGGCGGCGGCGCCGCGGCGCAGGCACCGACCTCTTGGTGTGTCCAGACGTAGAAGGCGCCCTCCCTGTTCTCCCCAATGGCAGGGTCCAGGCTGTCTGCATCCTGGGGGAGGATCGGCAGAGAAGTGGGCATGTGGGGAAGGGGGGGAGAGGGGGCCAGTCCAATCGCCAGGCACGCGCGGTGCAGGTCACCTTCAGATTTCAGTGACAGCTCTGGCGCTGGCAATTGGCCGCGCCGGCCTAATTCCTCATATCACGAATGAGCACGCGTTTGGAGGGACGGGTGGGCGCGGGCGCATCTCCCGGGGCGGATCGCCACGCCGACGGCCAACCAGGGGCAGCCGCCCTTACAGAATTCATGTGCCCCAAGCAGCCCCCAAAATTCCGATGCGTCCCGATGCTCCCTGTCAAAATAGGCACTGCTGTGACGAGCAGAACAGGTGTGTTGTTTTATATATGTATTATGATCCTTGCTGTTTGTTTGATGATGCCACAAGACATGAATCATAAATCTTGTGCCATCAACCTATGACACAAAACATGTGTGAACATGTACAGCGTGACATCTATGTTTGAAAGATATGCATGTGCCTCAACGCCGCACCTCTGCGGAGAAGAACCCGCCCTGGGGGTGCCTCATGTCGCGCAGCAGGTAGTCCAGCACACCCCGCACCGCAAACACACCCCACTCCGCGGCACCGCTGCCCCCGCCGCCGCCCCTGGGGCCGTCCCCGGCGTGCGGCGCGCCCGCGGGCGCGCCGGCCGGGGCGGGCAAGGGGGCGGCGGCGGCGGCGTCAGCTGCGATGGCGTCCAGGTATGTTGAGACCAGCTGGGGGTTGTCGTACAGCATCTGAGGGGGTGGGAACATTTCATGGAGAGGGCTGTGTTGGTGAAAGTTTCAGGCGGGAGGGAGTGGTGAGTGAGGGTGGTCGAGAGAGAGCAGGGTTTGTGCGAGTGCGGGGGCAGGGCGGAGGGGCCCCAGTCGTCACTTACAGCGAAGAATGCATCAGGCTGTGTGATGAGGCTGTTGAGACGCATCGTTGGGTGTTGCTGTCGACACTCTGCAGACAGCTGCGCGCAATGACGTATCCAGGCTGCACTGGTGCAGCCGCGAGTGCTGCAGCCAGAGATCCGGCGGCCTGGAAGGCCGCTGGGCCAGGAGCGACCACAAGCATTGGCGGTCCCCTAGATATGGCAGGTCATGAAGGTGACAATGAACCACCCCCCTTGAAAGAACCCCCGCACCTTCTCAAACTGCGGTGCGTGGGCGGGCCCAGCGGATGGAGCAGCAGCCGGTCACGACAGCGGGGTCGGGGGGCCGGGGAGGGCGGCGATTTAGGGTTGGCTCGCAGGCCGACGGTGCAGGCGGCTGCTGACCCGGGCCACATACTTCATGCAAGGGACGCGTTTTGGGGCTGCGCTCGTGAAGGACCGGGGTCATGCAGCCGTCCTCCATTGTTGTGCCCCCGCTCCCACCCCGACAGCCACACCGCCTGCCCCCCCAACCCCGAGAACGCGCTCACGTGGGGCACGTGGAGGTGGGCATCGACGCTGCGGGTTTGGAAGGAAGGGGACGGGGGGTTTGACGCGCCAGAGCGGCTTGTCAACGGGTTGCTGCAACCATATCGCGTGCCGCGACGAGATTGTTGGCGCTGAAATTAAATGCAGGTGGGAGTCGGATGGGCGTCAGCGGCCGTCCTTCCACCACCACCACCACTTGAGAAGGAGCCCTTGCGCTGGCGGGTGTGAAGCAAAATTTGCCCTCAGCACAGAGCCGCACCTTTGACAGGCGAACGCTGACAGCAAGCAAGCAGATGATGCGACCCCACAACCACCTTGTTGCAACAAACACGTGCGCACGCGGCTCCCGAGCATGGACGCAGGAACAAACACGCACAAGCATATCCCAGTGCCCGCGCACCCCTCCCCTCACCTGTAGCGGTGGAACCCCCCTCCCAGGTGGTCGTACATGCCGCCAGCCGCGTACGCCCTCAGCGTGTGCAGCGCAGCACCCAGGAGCTCCTCCCCCTTGGACGCGTCCCCTGAGAGCTGCGGTCAAAGGTATCGTCAAAACATAGACAGTTCATTTCACATATTCACCGACACGCTTGCTGACGAGCATAATCAGGGCCGCGGCGGCCGCGCCCTGCCGATCCTGCCAGCGCTGGGTGGCTCGAGCCGCGATGGCTGAGTCGAACCCCAGCCGTCCCGTGGCAATCCTCCGCGGAATTCGTGTCGAGGCCGCGCCCAAGACTCACCGCCCTGCGACCACGTCTCATGTCGTGTTTCCCGGGGAGCACGGCATCTGCCCGCCCATCCACCAAGCTGGAGCCCTTGAACCGCCCCCCATCCCCCCCACCTCCAAACGCCAACATCCCCCACCCAGCCTTTTCACCGCCGCGGCGCGCCAGCCGCCTGGCGACTCTGATCACCCTTTTCCGTCACTCTCAGCACGACACAGTGGCGCCTCTGCCCCCCCACCCCCATTCCCCGCCCCAAAGCCCTCAACCGCAGGCCGCCCGCACGCACCCGGGCCTGCTGCGCCGCCGCCAGCAGCGCGTTGATCTCTGAGGGCCGAGGGAACTTGGGGGCGGCCCCGAACCCGCCCAGGCGCGCGTCATACCGCTCCATCAGCTCAGAGGCTGCCGCCAGGGGGGCGCCTGAGTGTGTGTTTGGGGTTTGAGGGACCCGAGGTTAGGATTGCGCGCGTTGGAGGGCGGCAGGATGGAGAGTGGCGGCGAGGGAAAGACGACAATGTGCTGTGGTGATGCGTCGTGGCGGGACGGTGTGGAGTGAGGATGCTCATGCGAAGCTTGAAAGCCGCGCAAAACGGCTCGTGTGAGGTGTGACAGTGCCAACCCCCACCCTGCAGCCATAAGGGCGCCGTCAGGCTGCACTGGCTGCACAAGCTCCACCAAACTATCAGTGCTTGCGACAGGTGGGATGAATGCGGCAGCAGCACGGCCCCCACCGTCAATGAGCGCGCTGTGTCAGCAAAGCGCGCCAGCAGGTACCCTGGACTGCGTTGCATGTGTACGCCGCATAACCCCACCTGCCAGCAGCTTCAAGGGCAGCTGCCCCTCGGCGCTTTCGTCCCCGTCGCCCCCGCCCCGCGCGGCGATCTCCTGCAGCTGCTCCAGGGTGCTGGCGGCCTGGGGTTGCGCGGCGGTTGGTGCAGACGGTTGCAGGCGGTGCTGTGATTGGGGCAATCATTTTTGGAGGCCACAGTGGATTGCCCCTACGAGGCCCCACAGGGTTGCAGCAGTTGCTTCAACCCTTTCTGACCATGCCGATGAACAACATGCCGACGAACAAGGCGCAAGTTGGCACTGGCGGGCGCTCGAACAAGCTCCCCCCACCCCCGGCTCTGCCGTCCAGATTGCAAGACATCGGCATGACCGCTCGCACCCACATACGCACGCCC
>NW_014012218.1:4098-14832 GCF_000611645.1 Monoraphidium neglectum
CACATACGCACGCCCGCCTGCTTGCAATCACAGCCCCGCCCCTTGCGAGGAAAACAGGCAGCCACCATGGCCCCGCCCCTCCCAACACAGCCAGACCTGCTGCACCAGGTCGTCCCTGCGCGTCTGCCAGATGTTGGTGATGCGCCGCAGCACAGTGGAGAAGCTGGGACGACCAGGCAGGTCCTGGGGGAAAGGGGGGGAGGGGGCGGTTCGGAGGGATCAAGTAGAGGCGCATTGGGGGTGCGGTTATGGCGGAGGTGGTGGCGTTGCGGGCCTCGAATGTGGGGGCTGGGCCCGAGCTGGGTGAGAGGGATTGTTGCATCGTATGGCGCCAAGCGGAGGCCGGTCACCTGATATGAGGGGCTGCGCCGCAGCGCATGCAAGGCAACAGGGCGTTCCCCCAGGCTGCACAGCCTGAATGCCACACCCTTGCTCGTCCCTTTCCCCCACCCACTTCCTCTGCTGACATGCTCCCCAATATGATCGCAACAACCGTATCAGCTGCAACCCGCTCTCTCGATCCCACCCTGCCGTCAACACACGCGCGCTTTCGACGGTGCGTCCACCCTGACTCCCGGCCTAATGCATGGGCTGAGCACCCGTATCAGCCCCTGCTGCACCCTCCGTCGTCGCGCGCCTTTGGTGGCAGGTAGGTGGTGCCCATGATGGGCTGCAGCTGGGGCGTCAGGAACACACTCATGGGCCAGCCGCCGCCCCCTGTCAGCGCCTGGACGTACGTCATCTGGGGGGGGGGGTGTCCAGGGGGTTGGGGGTCAGAGGTTGGTGGGTTTGAGGGGTTGAGCGTTGGAGGGTTGGTGGCTTGGGGGCTCAGGACGCAGGGTCGCTGTGTCTGAGGTTGTTTTGGGTTGGTGGTGGCCCTTCGGTGCCGGCTCCTCGGGGTGCTGACCGTGGATCTGCACGCTGACTCTGCTGTCGTGCGTCGCACCATATGACACGACCCAGGAGAAGATCACAAATTCGAATTCAAAACTCCCAGGTCGCTCACGTACACGCGGTCAACGTCGGGCCGCTCCTCCCTGTCGACCTTGATGGACACAAAGTGTTCGTTCAGCAGCCGCGCCGCCTCTTCATCCTCAAAGCTCTCGCGCTCCATAACGTGGCACCTGTAACGTCAGAGTGGAGTGAATAATGAGGTGCTTTGGTTGTTTGGTTGTCGGTCGGTTTGTTGTGCAAGAAATGACGCGAAAGGCAGCATTATCGATGGGCGATACCGACGGCTTGAATAATTCTGGGTGGCGGCGGCCCCAGCTCGGAAGCATGTTGGGAGCAACGCCAGCCACCCAACCGACAATCGGAGGCTCGGGACGCGGTCACCAGGGAGGGGGTCACATCGGGCTTGCTGGGGTCACCAGTCCCGGGACCGTCTGTTCTCAAAGCCCCTAAAGCAAACAGATCCCAGGACTCCGCCCTGCGCAACATCGCAATCACGTCCAAGCAGCACGCATCAAGGCCCCACAGCGCTCCGAACGTCCTGCCCCGCCAACAAGGCTGCCCCCACGCCGCCCACCAGTGGCAGGTGCTGTACCCCACAGACAGGAATATCGGCTTGTCACGCGCCCGCGCCTCCTCGAACGCCTCCTGCCCCCAGGGGTACCAGTCCACCCTGGCGCGCGCACGGAGTTTGCGGTTTGCGGGGTGATGTTACGTGAATGGGTGGGGAGAGGTTTGATGCGGCCGTTGCAGGAGGGCGGCGGGTGGGCCCAGGAGGGCCGCGCTGATCACTGACGAGCCTTTGAAGTGGCGCTTGGTGAGCAGGCAGGTGGTGATGGGCGGCCGATCTGGCTGTGCTCCACGCCACTCGTCCCCCACCCAGAGGCGGGCCACTGGGTCTGGGGGCCCGAAGGAGAGAACTCTGGATGACCCGGGCGCTCACGGGTTGTGGGCGTGCTGTAGCAGGTAGGGGCTGGCAGGCGGCCATGCGCAAGGATAACAATAGGCAGCGAGGGTATGGAAGTGGGGTGGGGGGGGGGGGTGAGCATGACACTCGACGGCAACCATGGTGGGCTTGGGAAGGGGTAGTGCATGCAGGCTGCAGGGGGTGCATCATCACGGCTGCTTATCCGTGGGGCCTGCATGGGAGGTGCGCTTGCCGCACCAACAAGCCCAGCGCGGGGCCAAGTTCGGATGGCGACATCACACGAAACAAGGGGTGAGAGGGCGACCGTCGATTCAATCCTGATCTTCTCAAATGCACGCCCGCTGCGCCCCTCCTGCGCACCTCTGCTCCTTGGCCAGGCGGTTGGTATGCTTGGGGTTCTCCCCGCCGCCCGCGGCGCTGGCCATTGCACTAAAGCGTCGGAGCGGCGAGCGGTGTGCTGTGCGCGTCGGTGCAGGCGCCCGATGTAGGAGGCGTCGCGCGTGTTTCGCAGTCGCAAATCCTCTTTGTCGCAACATGCCGCGCTGCTACGCCTCCTGTATTGATCGTTTGGTCGGTGATGAGATCACAGCTCGTCAGTCCTGTCCTTTCTCTATTGTGAGCATCCGCGTTGCATTACAGCAAATGTTGAATTTGATAAGCCTGCTCACCCGCATAGGTAAAAGCTGTTTCCCATGTGGCATGAGCAGGGCATGAGTGACGCTCCAGGCGCAATCCAAGCAGCCCGGAGCTGTGTGGACACTGCACCTGTAGAAAGCGCCTTCAGGTACTGGTGTTTAATGATGATAAATCATCACGGCAATATGTTGATATGTCCGCCCATTCTCACCAGGAGTCAACGCAGTCAACCACGAAATCGGCACCCGACATCAGCAGAGCCCTCATTGCCAATGGTGGCCCTGCGGCATCGTTGCTTAATACTTGGAACAGGGTACGTGTCACCTGTTTGTTTTTGAAGCCCTTGCACTCGTGGCGCCACGCTTCAATTGGGAACAACGATGGACTTGTGAGTCAGGAGTGGGAACAGCCAATGGCCTTGCAAGCTGCGTGTTGCAGGATCGGCATCTTCGTGCACTTGACCACTTGCAGTTATCACGATCCGACGCGCAGGCCTGTACGGGCCATCATGTGCCCTCTTGGCGTGCTTCACTGCCAGTTCTGCAAAGCTCCTCGCATTGTCCAACCCAGCTCAGTTAGGACCAGCGGAACCCTTCCTTCTCTGCATATGTCATTGATGAGTTGCACACGCTGTCCGTGTTGTACACTGAGACTTTTTTGTACGATCAGAATCGGCACCCAGCGGGTGACAAGTGCCTTGTTTTCAAACGAGTCCATCTTTGGGCACATGTCAGCCGTAAGCTCAATGCGACATGCCAGTTTGCCTGCAAAAGGTGTGCTTCATTTTTGAACAAAAGCGATCACGGTATGGTTGCAGCCACCGGAACGACTCTTCACGCCATTGCCATTTGATCATGCAGCTTTGGCAGCAATAGCGTGCGATTAGATCCTCGTGTCATAAAGCGCAGCGCGCTCCCAACCGACCCGGAAGCGTATGCCGTCTGTCACAGCGCAAGCTGCCCATGCGGCGGCGCCCCTGCCGCTGCCGCCAACCGTGGCGCCGCCGTTCGATGCCGAAGCGGTGCAGGTATGCGTCAATTGTGCGACGCAAGTATACCAATCTTAGGTCTGCATGCAGCGGGCTGCCTGCCGGCCACAGATGCGGGAAGACTCGCCTGTTTGCGCCTCTCCCAGCCACGTCATGCCATGTGCGCCAGCCCACCAAACCCATTCCCAGGTGGGGCCCTACAAACTATGCAGCTGACAGTGAAACCATGCGACAGCTCCCCGCGCCTCCCCTGCGCCCCGCCGCTGGCGCACAGCATCCCTGCTCAACCCCTCCACCCCACCCCCTGCGCGCGTCTCCCCCCGTTCAGCGCCTCGCGCCGGCACCTCAGGGCAGCGTCCCGCCGTACGGCCCCGTGAGCGGCCCTGATGCCTGGCTCGCCTCCGACTTCCCTGACCCCTCGGCCTATACTGTCGAACTCAACCCCACCCACATCTCCGAGCTCGAGGCGGCCGTGCGGCGCGTCCTTGCGGCGGGCCGCGTGCGCGCAGACGGCAACTACCTCTCAGGGGTGCGCGGGAGCGTCAACAGTGGGCGTCCTGCACGCCCACAGGGCCGGCGGCGCGAATGTTCTTGCTCCCAGAGTGGGAACACGGCGGTCGGTTCTTATTGTTAGGCAGCAGCCGGCGGGATCGGCGGTGCCTTCGCGGATGGCGGTCGCGGGCTCGCCGCGGCTGCCCAAACTGCACACACATCCTGACGCCGAGCATCCTAGCGCCAGCGCTGACTTTCGTGACCCATGTTTCGGCCCCACCCTTGACCCCCAAAACGTGCCGCATCCCTCCAGGTGACGTCACTCTCTGAGTCAGACTTCCAACTGCCCACGCTTGGGCCGCTGCTTCGCGCGGTGGGCGCTGATGTGGCGCGGGGCCGCGGATTCGTGCTCGTGAGGAAGCTGCCCGTGGAGCGGTGGAGCCGGGAAGAGGTGCTGGTGGCATATTGGGGCATTGCCCTGCACTGGTGGGCTCACGCATACCATTTCACGCGGGCACATCAGACCGCGTCAACGATTGACGCGCGTGCATCCACCCTGCATTCAAGCATGGGCGGTTGCTATGGCATGCGTGCGATTCCAGCATGTGATAGGGAGTCGCGGCTTGGGGCCGCGCGGTGTGTGCATGCGCGGGGCCTGGCAGGCGGCCCGCGCCTCTGTTTATGCAGCTGCGCACCCTGCGACCGTCGCCGCACCCAAAGCCCATAATCCATCACCCGCGCCGCTGCTGATGGACACCCGCAGGGGCGTGCCCATGACTCAGAACGAGAAGCAGCACGTCATAGGGCACGTCAAGGTGCGGTGCGGCGGCGCACAGCGGCCCCCCCACCAAATGTGGCGCGCCCGCTCGCCTCAACAAACCCGAGGCGCCTCGCCCGGCGCCCGCCCTTGTCCCGGACCCTCGCCGCTGGCCGCCTTCCCTCCCCCCCCCCTTGAAGCCTTGCACCTGCGAGCTTTGCAAACGATTCAGGTGCCACGCCTGCACATTTCTGGTCGACTGACTGCGACACCCCCCAGACACCACTCACCAGACACCACTCACCAGACACCTCTCCCCCAGAGACACACACACACACACACACACACATACACACACACACCGACCACCGTCCCGGCGCCCCCGACAGGACGTGGGCGTCGACCCCGACAATGAGAACCCCAACACGCGCATCTACATGACGCGCGCCGCCCAGCCGTGGCACGTGGACTCTGCGGACACCGTGGGGCTGCTGTGCCTGGCGGAGGCCAAGGTGGGCGGCGCTGCAGGGGGTGGGGGCGGAGCGGGGGGCTGAGGGAGGCCTTCAAGTGCGCTGGGGAACGACTTCGAGGTGCCTCAATTATGATGTAAAACCACATCTCTCACAGTTGCTGTTTGGCTCGGCTTCCTACAACGCCCCCCCTCGCATATGCAAACATAAACTCGCACGCACACGTATACACACACACACACACACACACACACATTTGCATCCACGCATGCACCATGTACGCGCAAATGCCCCCCCCCCCTTCCACCCCGCGCGCAGGAGGGCGGCGACAGCGCCTTTGCCAGCAGCTCGGCCATCATTAACATCATCCGGCAGGAGGAGCCCGAGCTGCTGCCGGTCCTCGCCGGCCCCTGGTGAACACACACGGCACGCCGCCAGCCCGCCCGGCCCGGCGAGCCCCCGGCGTGCGCCCGTCGTCCTCAGACCGCGCCGCTCGTCGCGCGCCCGCGAATCACCGCCACACCATGCACGTGCCTCAGGGCCTGTCGCGTTGGCCGGGCCCACACTGTGGTACCACAAACTGGAGTTGATGTCTGACGCGGCCTCAAACCACGAACGCCCCGATGCTTGCAGGTACGTTGACCGTAAGGGGGAGCTGCTGCCTGGCCAGCAGCCTGTATTTGACCAGCCCATACTGCACTACCACAAGGTGGGCCCCTGAACACTCACACGCGCACACACACGCATACGCGCAGTTGTGCCTAGGCTGCGCCGGCGCACCTGTGGACCCCCCGTTTGCAGCACGCTCATGCAAGCTAGCCAATTGCCGACCCATCCAGCGCACCTGCCACTCGCCCGGCAGCCGCAGCGCCAGCCGTGCCAAGGGCCCCGTCACGCCCGCGCGCCGCCCTGCATCCGAGTCTTCTTCTCGGCCTGGCGCGCGGCTGCGTGCACATCCACACGCCCAGGCTCAATCCATTCATCCCCTTTTCTAACCCTCAACGCCCTGCGGGCCCCCCCTGGCCCCCCTCAGGGCCGCGTCCTAGTGGCTCTCCATGACTCATACTACCAGGTGAGACGATTCGGCGTTGCACAAACACACACAATGTGATTGAAAGTAGCACAGTCGGATTGCAGCGGTAATTGGCACGCTACATAATTGTCATGCCATCCAGCCACGCTGTTGGGTTGCCGCCTGCCTGCCTGGTGTGCCCAAAGCCTGACAGAGCTGCCGCCGCCGGCCCCGCTGCCCGTGTGGTGCTCGCTGCCCGAATGCAAACAATCTGCGTTCCGACGCCCTGCAACCAGCCCAACTGAACCCCCTAAAACAAGAACAAACACACACACGCACACACACAGCTGGCGGCAGCCAAGTGGGGCGGCGTCGCAGTGCTGTCGCCGCAGCAGGAGCGGGCGATTAGTAAGTTCCGTGAGGTTGCCGAGCGCCCTGGGGTGGCCATCCACATGCGGCTGTCACCCGGTGACGTGCAGTACATCAACAACCACACCACGGTGCACATGCGCACGGCGTACCGCGACTGGGAGGTGCGGCGGGTGACGGCATCGGGCGGTGCTAGACGGATTCCTGTGGCTGCTCGGGTGGATCGTCCCCTGGCTCACGTGCGACTGCCCGTTTGCTTTAGTTCAAGCCCTGCTGCAGCCACACATCAATTGGCATCCACGTTGTTTCGTGGCTTGTTTATCATAAGCCCACTTTATTTTGCAAGCCTTGGACGTCTAGACACTAAGTTTCCAATACTGTATGACTGCGCAGGGCCCGGACCGCGCGAAGCGGCACCTGCTGCGCCTGTGGCTGGCGACCCCGCCGCCGCACAGCATCCCCCTGCCGCTGTCCTACCGGCATATGTTCAAGCAGTGGAGCGCCGACGACCGCGGCCTGTCGCGGCGCTCGGATGGCGGCTGGGAGTACGTCGGCGTCGTGCCGCTCGAGGCCGAGGTCGGGCAGGCGTTCATACCCCCTGCGGCGCCGGCAGGGGCGGCAGGCCAGGCCGGCGGCGGCGCGGGGGACGGCGGCTCGGCGGCAGCGCCAGCGTGAGGGGGGAGGGGCCGTGTGAGGTGCTCGTCCTGCACAAACCCCCAGGCGTTGCGGGCTCGAGTACTTTTTGTGCTGTAGTCGTGGCAGAACAGCAACATTTTCTTGCCAGGCACTGCGCCTCACTTGGTCGACATGTTGATGTTTGTCAGCCAAAATGTACGTGGAATTATTTTGCGAGATTAAGAGTTGAAGCCTTTTGAGCGCGCAAGCAACCACGCGGCCATCCTCTCTATCAGCCTGCGCATGCGGCAGACGCCGGCAGTGTGCGCACACTGGTGCAGCGAGGGCCTCCGGGTTGTTTTTGCCCGTCACTCCCACCTCTTGCTGCGTTCCGCCCAAATAATGTACATGGTTTTGACCCTCACATACGTACCACTTTGTGAATTGGGTGTGATGCAGCATGGTACATCTGAGGCCTGGATGTTCGATGTTTGCAGCGCACCGGGCCCGACGCCTGGCAGCTGCGGGGGCGCGTTTGAACATACAGCGGTCTCGTCTCGTCTGGCGTCCGTCCGCCCACCACACCGTCGCTAAGCGTTGACCAACTTTGACCGAGCAAGCGCCACAGTCCGCCCGCGCACCCCGTGCCCCTTCGGCGGCTTGCAGCTGCACAGCTGTGGCGTTATAGGTTCGACCATGAGATTCAATTGGTGTGGTAGCTTTGCAAACCACAGTGCATGTGGCTCACGGGCCCAGGCTTTGTGCGGCGCCTGAGGTGTGCATTTGAGCCACAAAGGCATCCAGGAGCCGGCGGGCTGCGGACACTTCTGACCATGAGACAATTGCACATTGCGTGGCATCACATTCATTTTCTAGTCTGATATCGTCTTTTGATCGTCCGAGCCCGCCTTATAGGTTCAGGGACTACACACGGTGGTGTTGGACACTGGGCTGGCGAAGGAAAGCGAGTCCTGTTTAGAGCAGTATCCACTCAGGTATGCTGTGTAAAATTTTGATACGATATAGCACTCAGCAGCTTGATAAGGTGCTCATTGCGCCGTCCAGCCTGGTGTGCGTGCGTGGTCCGGCTCAGCACGCAGCAATTTGTTGTCGCTGAATGATCCTTGCTACATCCAGGTGCACAGAATAATTTATGTGTGTTTATACGCGCCAGCTCACCCATTGAGGCAGGCATGGCGAGGGCAATGCGCGTGCTGCACACTGCGACTGCAGCACACAAAGCGGCCAACGCGACTGCCCGCGCAGCATGCGATGGAATTAGTGGGGCATTGCCGGCGCGCTCGCAACGAGAATACGCCAATGTCGACGCAAATACCCGCGCCGCCCACCCGACCTGCACGCCTGCAGCAGCCCGCCACGCAATTTGCGGCGGTTTCGTCATCCTTACGACAGGCACAGGCATCCAGCCCCCCATGGGGCTGCAGCCCCGCAGTCCCCCTTTTTTATGGATTTCCTCACCCCGCCCTCACAACCCCCGATCCCCTATTTGCCTGCATAGTGCCTCACCACCCCCAGGGACCAGCTTCCAGTGACATCCGCTGCCGGCTAGAACAGCCAGGGCTGCCGCCTCCTGCTTTAGTCACCATGGCCACCCGCAACCCAAACCTCAACAACATCGCCGCGCTGAAGCTCGCCGCGGCCGCGGCGGTCGCGGCCGCGGACTCCGGCGATGCCGAGCTAAGGGGACCCCGCGGGGAGTGGTGGTGGACGGGCCGCAAGCCGTGGCAGTGCCCGGGATACGACGAGAAGGCCGGCGTGCTCAGGTGGGCGCGCCGCCCGAGGCGCAGGGCGCGGCGGGGGGCCCCGGGCCCAAGCAAGGGGGTGCAGGCGGCGCGGCCGCATCGGTGGGGGCACGGGATCCACGGCGGCGCTGGCGTGCGCGTTCTGCTGCCTCAGTATGGCTGGGAGATCTGCTTTTTCTCTGCAAGGCGGTGGCCACCACGGTCGGCGCCGTCCACCAAACAGCGCCTGCAGCTTCCAGCGCCTCTCACAGCGGCAGCACCCTGGCCCCCCCCCTGGCTCGTCCCCCTCCGCACCCACCTCCCCCCGCCGCCTTGGCTTGGACTGCTCCGCGCCCCCCAGGGCGCTGCCGCAGCCGAGCACGGCGACCAGCAGCAGGCAGCAGGTGCTGGACTACTTTGACAACTGCTGGGCGCTGACAGAGGTGCTGTTCAGCTGCCTTCAGGGCGGCGACGCCTTTGTGCGGCAGCCCTACCACCAGCTGCGCCACCCCATGATGTTCTACTACGGTGCGCGCCGCGTGTTTGACCGGGGTTTGACCGCATTGCTCTGAGCGATGGAGAAAGCCCTTGTGGTGCATGCAGTTTGCGCTGCAGCGGTCGAGATGCGGGTGTGGTTTTCAGGGCGCGCGCCGTGTTGACCAAATGTGGCCGACGTCCGACATTCTGGAGTTAGCTGTTAGGGGCGGGGTCAAGGGGTTCGTCCTGGCCGCAGCGGGCTGGGAGACGCTGCAGCACAAATTTTTTCGCGCGCACTCAACTCCCCCCCCCCTCTCTCCCTTCCCTCCTTCCTCCCCTTCATTCCTCCTCCAGCCCACACTGCCGTGGTGTATGTGAACAAGTTCCGCGTGGCTGGGCTGCTGCAGGACGGGATCGACCCCTTCATCGAGCAGGTGGGGGGGCGTGAGGGGCGGCGGCTCCAAGGCAGACCGTTTTGGGGGTGTGCATGTATGACAACTGGGAGGGGGCTGTGCCGGCCGAATCGGACGGGAAGGCGGGCGGTTGGATGAGCACCGGGCGGCGGACGTCCGGAGCCCGCCAGATCGCGGTGTGCTTGCTTGGGGCAGCTTTTGGCGTGGGCACGTGTGCGCTCGCTCGCAGCACCCCCCTCGCCAACGCGCCTTCCTACATATCACATGTCTATCTCCGTCCGTCCGCAGCTGTTTGAGGTGGGGGTGGATGAGATGAGCTGGGACGACCTGAGCCAGGCCAAGGAGGACTGGCCGCCGGTCAGGGAGGCCTGGGCCTACAGGGGCAAGGCCTACAAGGTGGGTGGGCCGGGGCGGCTGGGGGGACTGGGGGGTTGGCTGTCGCGTCCAGGGTCGCGCGTGTGTGGACGCGTGTGAGGTCGCGTGAGTGCATCTGCGGAGGGAGCAAGGGGATTCGGCGTGTCTGGGCCGCTCACACGGGCGAGACGTACGGGGGAGGTGGGGCGTGGGGAGTCGGGGCGCTTTGCTGCGCCGCGCTGTGCGTGTGTGAGGGGTGGGTGGCAGAGGGGTTGCAGCGGATCAGAGGGGGCACCGGCAGGAGGGTTCAACGAGCGAGAGGGCCGCGGTTGGAACCCGGAGACGCGATGGCCCGGCAGGCGGCCAGGTTCAATGAGGCAGACGCGCAAGGGGGGGGGCTGCGGCTCAAGCGGCCGGGTTGACCGAAATGCGGCTCGCAGTGGCGGCACAACAGCCGGAGGCGTGGCGCGCCACAGGGCTCTGCGACCGAGCGCTTTCACACACACACACACACACACACACACACACAC
>NW_014012217.1:0-8101 GCF_000611645.1 Monoraphidium neglectum
GCGCCCTCCTCCTGCCACTGCCAGGCGCTCTGGAGCAGGGGCTGCTGCTGGTGTCCGGCAGCAGCCTTGATTTGACCCTGGACGGAGCGGCATCCAGGCCGCTCGTGGAGCGGGATCACAGACGAGTGCCGAGCCTAGTGCTGGGCTGCTGTGGCCGGCTTTGCTGCATGCTGTGCGGCGCGCTGCGCGGCGCACTCAGGACGTCGTTTGGGGCTCGCGGCGGCGCCGGCCCCGCTGGCGCCGCGCGCGGCGCGCGCGCGAGGAGCGGGCTGCTGCAACCAGCCACCTGGTTGCTGGCGTGGCAGGTCCCGCCCCAGGATCCTCATTCCCCGCCACCTTGGCAACCGGTCGCTTTCACATTTTAAACTACCGCGCTTCACGCCCGCACCCGTCGTACACTCAGAAACATGGGCGGATGAAGGGGGCCGAGATCCCCACGGTCACATGAGGCCAGGCAGGCCCCTGGTTTCCCCCTCACCTGGGGAAATGTCCTGACTACTCCCCTGCTCGCGCCGCTGCCGCCCGCCCCCACCACCCCTGCAGGCAGCACGCTCCTGCTGCTGGGCGCCCCTGCGGCTGGCGCCGCTCGCAGTGTCGCGCCCTCGCGCGCGGGACCAGGAAGCAGGGGCAGGTCAAAGGATACTGTCAGCACATCCACTGCACGTGCCACATGTTAGTTGACTCGGCTGCTGTAAAGCCCCTGCAGGTGAGCAGCACAGCGGCGGCCGCTGCCCCTACTGCGCCTGCGCGCACGCCTGCGGCTCCGCGCTGGCCTCGCCGCTGTTTCATCTCCAGGAGTTCTGCGCGCGACTCTTAGCAAGTGAGTGAGAGAGAGAGAGAGAGACTACGCCGACGCCTCGCGCAGCTAAAAGCCACGCTGCAAGCGGCGCCGCGTCGGGTTAAGGAGAGGGGTGTGTGTGGTGAGCCACACCCCCCACCGTGGAGACCAAGGGGCATGCTCACGTGACGCCGCGCCCTTGATCTCAGCAAGTCAAGACTCGCGTAAAATGATTCGCACAGACTATTTTCAATGTGATTTTGCAAAGCACCAGCCCCATTGGTCGCACTGTCGGCGTCGCTGCTAGTGACGCCCAGCAGTGACGAGGCGCCCTGCCCCTGCCGACCTGTGGCCAATTGATAGGTGAGCTGGTGTATGATGTGGAAAACCCTTGGTGAATATTTTGAGATGGGGCGGCTGGCTGGCTGATGTGCTGGCTGCGGGCTGCGGGCCCAACCTTTAGGGCTTGCCAGCTGCAGCTGTGACTCGATAACAGGCCAGATTTGATGTGAAATCTGATTACCAGGAATTCGAGGTAGCATCCAAAAAGCGTGTGTGTGGCGCAAGGGTTCATCATAGATGCAAACAACCCTGCATCGCAGACGACCGGCTTGCGCAGCCCCTCGAAATTTACGGCCGTTGGCGCAAATCTGGCGGCACAAGCCACCAGCTCACCGCCACCGCCGCGGCGCCCCGTCGCCGCTAGTGCCCACAAACTCCTTCTCACCCACAAAGAACACAATGTTGTGATCATGTGAAACAATTGTCAAGGTGGTCTTGAGCGACGCAACCTCGCGCGCGATCGTCTCCGTGCCATTGCTTGAACCAGGCACCCCTCGATGATGCACCGCGCCTCTGCAGGCAGCAGCTCCGCGACACCCTTCTCACAGCACGCATCAGCGACAGACAGCACTGCAGACCGCAGGCTTCAGGCGGCCAAAGGTGTGCTCTATGACCTTGTGCAGGTCAGGGCTGCGCGAGGGAAGCGCAAGGCAATCGCTGGATGTGACCGCGGCAGCACGGCCGCCGCGGTCTCGGTGTTGTGGATGCTGGCGTTGTCAAACGACATGACGGGGGCATGCTGTATGCCAGCCAGATCAGCTGTGCGCTCGCGGGTTCCAGGTTACAACCGAAGTGTGTGGGGGTAGGATGGGGCAACTGAATGCCCAAGTGCCCAAAGAGTCAGGCCCGCCGGCCGCCGCCCGACCTGCACGCTGCTGCAGCGCACGCAACGGCTCGGCGCGCCGCGCGGCGCCTGCCCTCCCCCCAGGGCTGGGAGGGTGGGTGTGAAAAACCTGTGCTCGCGCTTGCTGCTCTGTGGCCAGCAGCGCACAACACGTGCAAACGAGACGCGCCCAGGCTGCTATCGACTGCCCAGCGCTCTACATGCATGCACAAACACACAGGCGGGGTACTACAACCCGCACACCTGCAATGTGGGCCAGCAAGGGCTGTAATGCGCCTGGCTGCCCGAGTGAAAAACCTGTGCTCGCGCCTGCGCGATCGCGACGCACAAAGGTGGTGAGAGAAAGGGGATCGAGCCTGTGGCGCCTGTGCGCCTAGTGCTCGCATGCTGATCGCCGCCAAGCGCGGAGAGAGAATGGTGCGCTCACCTGCTGCTCTGTGGCCAGCAGCGCACAACACGTGCAAACGAGAAGAGAAAAGAAGCGAACCTGCCGCCCAAAGAGGGCGGCGTGCCAGGGGGGGGTGTCACCCGGGCGTCACTCCAGCTGATCCCTGGGGAACACAAGTGTTCCCCGCCGGCTGCAGTCCCGCTCTGCCTGCAGCGCCAGCACTTCGATGATGTCCACAAAATCCTCCGCGCGCGGCGCCTGCTTCTCACTCTCTGGCTGCGCACAGGTGTGGAATCATGAGGCTCAGCAAGAAGGTGGAAATGTGAGCGTTGCTTGGTTCCTAAATGCAGGATGCCATGCTTGGAACCCCCATATTTGGGTTGACAGTTGCGGAATGTTCAATAAGCGTACAGCAGACGGGGCCGGCCCCTTCAGCCACAGCGCTCAAGGAGAAAAAAATTAGAAATTTAACTTGTTGCTCAGCTGTGAGCGCTGCCATTACCAATGACCCCCCCACGCTGTAACCCAACAATGCAAACTGCTGTGCCAACAGAAGGTGCGAGCCTAGGGCCTCGCGGCTGCGCGTATGCGAGCGTTTACCGCCACCACACTCGAGATGCACCGGCACATGGATAGCCTGCACCCATGCGGTGCCTTTGCGCCCCAGCCCAAACTGCCATTTTGGCATGGTTAACTGGACTTCTGCAGTGCCGCCGCCGGCTTGGCCGCGAAGGTTGATGGTCCCCGTCACTTTGCCCGGGCCCGTGCATATATGCCGCTGGCCGAACAGCAACGCACCACCGACGCCCAGATGATTGCAGCAGCGTGGCGGGCTGGAGGGGGCTCAGTGCGAGTGCAGAGCTGTGGCATCGGCGCCCCCCCTGCTGCTGAGGCGCTGCAGCGCGCGCTCGCAGCGCGGGCAGTCGCCCCGGCGGCCCCTATCTTAATCCTGACTTCTGGGTTTGTGCCTACTCTAGGTATCTATGTGCGGGGCAATAGAAACGCCTGGGCCTTCCTGCAATGCATACTCGCGCAATGCCCCCCAAGAGCCCTCACCTTGTAATCAGTGTCCTTGCGCTCTGTGGCGCCAGCGATGCGCCTGTGCTCCCGCTGCTGCCACTTGTCAGGGATGCCAGTGGTGGGGTAGGTCACATGGTGTGCCGCCAGCTGACCAGGCCCCGCTTGGCGTTGACGGCGGCATACACGACCACAATGACAGGTTTGCCGCCGGCCGTGCCACAGCCAGGCACCACCAGCAGCACCCCCTGATCATGCGCTTCACATCACATATGCACGCCCGAGGCCTTCCATGAGAACAGCCAGGTCTTCGTTGACCTCGTCCGGCCACACCACCCGGTCCAAGAAACTGGGACCCTGGGCTATCAAGGCCAGCACCTGGCGCGCATGTGAGGCGAGTGGGCGTGTGTGCGTCTCTCAGCGCGGCCTTGACATCCACCTTGCCCCAGTGCAGCCCCGGATTGACAGCATGCATGCGGCGCAGGAGGTGGTCAGCAGTGATGTCATGACGGCCCAGGATCTCCTTCAGCCCGGGGTCTCGGCGTTGCCGACGGTGCGTGCGGAAGCCGTCGCGGCGCGCCGGCAGGCTTTGACTTCCACGCACAGGCCTGACCTCAAAGCCGGCCTTGACGAGCTTGGCCGCCTCCGTCAGTGGCCACCTCATCGGGCAGCTCAACCTCGCGGCTGCGCCCGGCGGCGTCCTCAACACCCGCCTCTGGCTCCACGTGCTCCCGTAACTTCTTGCAGTGCCTGGCCGCACTCTTGGGAACCGGCCCTCACTCCTCCTTCCAGAGGCGCTCCAGCGCCTGCGACACGGTGAGACGCGCGCAAACGCGAGCACCACCCGCTGCTGCCCAGGTGGCCGGGCGCGCGCACAGGCATGCACTCCATCACCATGTGGTTGTGAATGTAAAAACCGCCAGCTACGACCTTTACCAAATACCGGCAGTTGTCCCTCCCGACGTCGCCAGCTGTATTGCGCCCGAACCCTGCTTTAGGCATCCGCAGCGGGGCCATTGCAAGGACGGCAGTGAGGAATGTCTTCAGACGAGTCGGAGAGCGAGGTGCAGCGGTGCTCCCTCCAGGCAGGCGCTCAGACTGCACAAGAGGCCGCCACATGCCTCATGCTTGCGCATCATGCTGCCCTGTGGGAGCTTTTGGGTCTGCTTCGGGCCCTGGCCAGCGCCGAGCCCTCGATATTGGTGTGGCAGGGTCTCGGCGAACATCTTATGCGCGCGGCCGAAGCGCGTAGCAGCGCCGGCAACGGCACAGCGGAGCCCAGCAGGGAGCAACTGCACCAGCAGCACGACGGGGCGCAGCAGCGGCAGCAACAGCAGCAGCAGCAACAGCAGCGGCAGCAGCAGCAGCAGCAGCAGCAACAGCAACAGCAGCGTGAGCCGCCCTGCCTGCGGCAGCCGCTGCTGGGCTGGTCGCCCGCTGCGGCGGCGCGAGCGGCCCGGTCAGCTGACCTGTCCCAAGAAGGGCTCATTGCGAAGCTGCGGACTCTCCTACACGAAAGCCCTAGCTTGCTGCCGTGAGCGCCGGCGCCGGCACGCATGTGCGCACGGGGCCCAAATAGTGCTGCAGACAGGGGTTGAGGCACTGCTGGAACACTCACAATCCACAATTGGCCGCCTGAGGATCCATCACCCCTCGCGCGTGCACCCAGGACGGGCCCGACCGCGCCCCTCTCCTCACCCCCTTTACGAATCCATGCCTCCCCACCCCACCATCCGCCCCCGCAGCCTCGCGCAGCGAGGGGCCTGGGCAGCGGGGCGGCGGCGGCGGCCGTGGAGCGGCTGGGCGCGCTGCGTTCCGATTTTGCTGTTCACCTTGTCCTGTTGTCGCTGCGGGACGGCGGCGCCCTGCCCCGCCTGTTCGCCACGCCCCTCTCCGGCCCCGGCACGTTGGCAATGGCGCCGCCGCCGAGCGACGAGCGTTGGAAGGCGGCGGCGAGGCGGCTCGCGTTCGATCCCGACCAGGTGAGGTGGCCAGGGCCGGGGCGTTGGGCCCGCTGCGGCCTGAGGCATTGCGAGTCGGAGCATGCAGTGCAGATGAGACTGGCGGCGAGCGCGCCAGCCGCGGCCTTGTGGGGGGCGCGTGCCCGAGGCTGCGCGTGCTGCACGCGCCTGGGTGCACTATCCCGCTTGTCGTCCGATGGGTGGGCCTTCATCCAGGGACTGCGTGCGTGGTAGTATTTACCATCCAAACATTGCCTCGACCATTCAAACACTGCCCATTGCACATTGCCCCTCAAACCCCACCGCAGCTCGCGGACGCCCTCGCCGCCCTCGACGCCTGGGGCGAGCGGATTGCGCGCATCCACGCAGACCGCTCGCGCCTGATGGCCGAGGCCGCCGCGGCCGCGGCCGCGGCCGCGGGTGGCGCATCAGACCCGGCGCGGCGGGCGCAGCACGTTGCGGCGCTGGACTTCAACCTGCAGGAGGGTATCTGGAACTTCCTCATTACGTGGCTGGTCGTCTTCTGCAGCATCGCGAGGCCGGAGCAGTTTGCGGCGTACATGCTTGCGTGCGCGCCGTGGGTGCCCTCGATGCCGTGCGTGCAGGCGGGGCTGCGGGACCTGACAGCCGATGCGGCGGCGGCGGCGGCAGCGGCGGCTGCGGCGGCCGCGCGGTAGTCTCGCAGCGCGGGCGCGTGCAGTTGGGTGTGCGTGGCAGCAATCAAGCCAAGAGAAGTTTGGGCAAGGACTGCCGCCGTTGGGCTGGCCTGCGTCCGCTGTTAGCACCCGCGTCGCGCCATTTGGCGTCGTCGTTTTGAGCCTCACGCGGCTGCTGCGTCGGCGTGACGGCCCACCAGCTGAGCCCCCAGATCACTGCAATGCGGCCCAGGCTTTGCAACGCGCGGCAACACACTGTGCCTCGGCAACGGCTCCCTGTCAATTCAAACATAAGCCAGTCGCTCTAGCGCTGAGATGCAAACTTTGCTGGAGTCTAAGCACTCCTCCTAGCATTCTTTGTCTTTCAATGCTGTTTTCATTCCCGCTCTCGTTTCCCCAACCCCCAACTGCAAGCACTGTCAGCATTTTCTCACAACCTTGTTAATCATGGCCTGAATGTTGGCATACGTTGCAGCAGATGCAGAATGAGGACAAGGCTTACAACTCGCTTGATTTTGATTTTCTTGGTGGCTCTGTGCTTGCTGATATTGTTGCCCCTTATGTGTATGCTTGCTGGCAGATCCGTTGGAAGGTTAGGAATGAGGAGGTCCGCTCTGATGAGCGCAGGGCATGGCAGTGATGCTATGGCATGAGTAACTTATCTATCTATCTATCATGGCCTGGCCCCACCCCCAGCCGACTCGGCGCCTAATTGTCCGGAGGGTCACTAGAATTCCCTGCTTCAAACGTCACCATTACAGCTCAAAGTTTGACAGCACCTTGGACACCAGGTGGCTGCCATAGCGCATTGCGGGGAAGCGCGCGGCGGGCCCCGCGCCGCTGGCCGCCGCGCGGCACGCTGCGGCGGCCATGAGACTGGGGCAGCGGCGCTATGGTGGCCTCGAAGGCCGGCTCGTAGAAGAACGGGATCGAGAGGCGTGAGCGCGCGGGGTCGGTGTTGTGGACCCGGTGCAGGGTGCGGGTGTAGAGGCCGTTGGTGAGCGCCTGGAGCACGTCGCCTGGTGGTGGCGGGGGCGTGAGTAAGCAGGGTGAAGGGGTTTGCAATGATCGTGTCCGCAAATGGGAAGGCCGGTGTGGACAAACCAGGGGCGGCGTTGCGCCAGTGGCGGCTGCAGCACGGTCCGTGTGTGGGCCGGGGTGTAAAGGCCTGGGTGTGCCATCAGCCAAGGCGGGCATTGTTGGCGGCTGCATGGCATGGCGATGGGGGGCAAAAAGCAGGGCCTGCGGCTGGCTGGCTTGCAAGGCCACAGGCCTACGCGCTGGGGTCGGCGCGCGCAGGCGGGGGGCGATCGGGGGCCCGCACCGGCGTTGCAGGGGGAAGGCCCCCGGAATGGGTGCGGCGTCCAGCCACTGGCCGGGCGCGTTCTTTACCCGGAACGGATGGGCACAACAGGCGGGGCGCGCAAATTGTGACAAAGTCACGGCATGAGTCATGCACAGATAATCACAGAGACCTCTGGCCCGGCTCTGGGTCGCGTGACCGCCGCAGCAGCTGGCTGGCTGGTTTGGGCCTGGTCGCGCATGCTTCCCTGTCCTCAACCCAGGCGGGAATTCTGAGCCGCCTCTTTTGACATGCCGGCGGCCTGTGCGCGATTTGGTTCATGTCATACACACCACACACACACCCTGACACCCTTCACACACCCTCTCTTCCCCGCAAATGAATTGTTTTCACTCACATTCACGCGCGTATGTCCGTGCCCACACCCAGTCTGGTGCACCCCCACCAGCGCACCTGCAGCGCGCTGACGTGGCCCTCCTGGTTGACCAGGGTCAACAGACCGTAGTTGGTGTGCTCACCGCAGCTCAGCTGCACGTCGCGGCTGATGTCAGCACCTGGCTGTCAGTCGCGGTGTTGAGGGTCCAGGAGGATGAGGAGCATGCCGGCTCATGCCACCAGCCTCACGTGTTCACATGCAGACGCCACTACCCCACAACCAAGACATATCACATCAATCTCAAGCCCAGACCAGCTGAGGTAAGCCCGTCCTGCTGCATGCCCAGCCTTGCCCCTCCACACACACACATGCGCGCGCGCGCACACACACACACACACACACACACACACACACACACACACACACACACACACAC
>NW_014012217.1:8372-14688 GCF_000611645.1 Monoraphidium neglectum
CCTCCACACACACACATGCGCGCGCGCGCACACACACACACACACACACACACACACACACACACACACACACACACACACACACAAACACACGCACCCGCCGCCGCCGCTGCCGCACCCTCCTGCAGCCGCCCGCTGCCTGGCTGCGCGCTGCCCTGCGCCAGGGGTGGGTAGTGGATCACCCTGGCCACCCAGTAGGACCGCTCCGGCGCCGCCAGTCCACCGCCGAACGCGCTTTCGGGCAGTCCGAGGCCGAGGGCGATGCCTCGGAGCTGCGCGGCGCCCAAGGTTAGGCAGCCGTTGATGTATGATCCGAGGGCGGCCTCGAAAGCCGGCGGCTGGGAGGGCCACAGGTTGGGGCCGTGGATGGGGCTGAGGGGCAGGCCCCGCGCCTGAGTGGGAGGGGGGAGAGCGGCGACCGTGGCGGAGTGGATGAGGGGACAGGGGTGGCTGGTGGGGCATACGTTGAGCAGTCTCCTGCACGAAGAATGCGAGCGGACCGCTGGGGAGCAGGCTGGTTGGTGGTGCCGGCGCGACCCCGCCCCAAAATGGCGGATGAGGGTGCTCCTGAGGGTGCATCATCTGCGTCTCCAACAGGCAGATGGGGTGGGCGGCGGATGTGATGTTTGTGACATCAGCAGCGCTGCCACCGTGTGCCCCGACCCCACCCACCTCGACCTCAGCCGGGTCCTCCTCTTTGAACAGGTCGATGGCCTTACAGCAAAAAGGGGGCGGGCATTGTGGATGGGGGATGGGAGCGCGATGGGTTTTGATGCACAAGATGCTGTGTGCATGAAGAAATGGCAGGCATTGTGGGCATGTGAGGGGTGCACAGGGTGTTGGCAAGAGGGCGGCGATGTGGGACTCAACACGTTGAAAACATCGGGGCGGGGCAGAGGGGAGAGAGAAGAGGTGGCGGCAGGCGTGAGGCATGCTAAAGCGGGGAGGAGACGGAGCATTGGGACAGCCAGTGACCGCCTGCGCTGGCGCTGCGACCCAACCGGCAACCGTGAGTGAGTTTGGCTCACACCAAGCTGAGATGGACGACTCAAAAGGCGCCCATGGTCTGAAATACAATCCAGTGGATGAGCACCCACACAAGCAAGTACTCGGCCTACGAACAGGCAGGAAAGACAGCGTAATGCCCCCCAAACCTCGTGCCAGTCGCGCGTGAACCCGCCACCAGGCAGTCGTGTCACGTTGCGTGGCCCCCAGAGGCTGGTAGCCTCGGTAGCTCGTGGCCGTGCCCCGCGGCTGGATGGCGCGCTTAGAGAAATCCTGGGGCCGGGGCGGGGTGGAGAGTCGAGCAAGCATGGGGTTGCGGCAGGCAGCGCGGCAGGGATGCAGTTTGGCTGGGGCTAGCTGGACAGGACGCGCGAGGACGAAGGCGACGTTATTGGCCTGTGCACATGCGGTGGCGCGTCGCAGATAGAGCGATGCTCCGCGTGTCACGCGCGGGCGACGCGCAAGCGGGTCGCTGCGTTTGGGTACGAGGGGGGCGCCGGTGTGGGGCCGTCTCAGTGTCGCCTGTTGAGACCAGGCGGCGCGCGCGTTGTCCGGCTGCACCACGCGGCGCACCGGATGGCCGAACCGCTGCCGCGCCTCCTGCAAAACACCCTCGTAGACAGCGGCGGGCATGCCTTGGCGTTGTGAACATGCGCGGCCACAGCACGGCGTGCACGTGTGAGACAGCTAGCGCCAAGGTAAAGTTCACCAAGGGAGGGTGGGGAGGGCGCAGCAGACTGCCACACGAGAGCCGCGCCGGGTGCTGCAGCTTGGTACCCTGCACGCCACCAGCCCCGCCGGGAACAAGCGCAAGCGTCGCCAGGGGCAGCTGGCGGCGCTCCCATCCGCCGGCGCAGGGCAATGCTGGTGCCCCGGCGCCTGGAAGCCGCCTGGAAGCCGCCCGGAAGCCGCGGGGCCTCACCGTGGTTCCTGATGAGGAAGAATCCGACGTCCCTGCAGGCCGCATGCAGCTCTCGCGCGCAGCGCGCCTTTGCAGCGTCACCCTGGGGGAGGGGGTGTAGAATGTGCAGGGGTTGTGGGGGATGCGTGGGCGCGCAGGCGTTTGGTGGGTGGGGCCAGCATGACCGGCGCAGTGCCATGACGAGCGGTTGTATGTCAGGACAGTTCACATACCGCCTCGCGCCTGTGGGCCAATGCGTCTGCTGTTTTCTGACCACTGCCCCCACAATTATTCGGCTGCCTTACACAATCGGCTGGCCCTACTGCGGTGCGTCCGGTGGCAGTCTTAGCGCCTCACCAGGCTGGGGTTAATCAGGGGCGCCACGTCGATCACGGGGAGGGACGTGAAGCGATGTAGCTGCTGTTGCTTCTGTCGACAATGTTGGTGCTGGGGCGGGGGCTGGGCCTGGCTGCCGACAAACGCTCGCGCAGCAAGCACCATGAGGCAGCAGAGGGGGCGGCCACATTACCTACAAAACTGTGCAAGTGTTACATAATGCTACGTTCACGAGTGTTGCGAGCGCTGGTTTGATGAAGAAAACAAAGCCGTTCCGACAAGACAAGGCAGGCAAGATGCATTGTACAGCACTCACAACACATGGCAGTCCAGGGTTGAGCAGGGTCACAAAGAGTCACACAACACAAAGCAACGCAAGGCGGGGCGGGCAACGGCAGCGTCAACTAACAGCAGGACCCGCGCCGGCGTGGTGATTTCCAATGTCGACCAGGAAACACAGGCCTGGTGGGCCTGTCAGCTTGGACCATAGAATCGCTTTGACTGATCAAAATATGAGTGCAAAGCGGACGCAGGTGCAATGCCGCTGCCCGGAGTGCTTCGTCACGAAGGGGTGCAAGTGAAGGGCATAACAGAGATGGGTAGGTTTTGGTTCCGACGATAACGGGGGCGGGAGCATTGGCTGTTAAAGCAGCGCCGCCCGGACCAGCTCTGATTTGCAAACAACAGGCTGGAAACTGCTTAGCAGTTGTTGTGGTAGTGCCTGCGGCTGTTTGGGACCCGGCCATTTGACTGCGGCGCCTGGGGCTGCTGGTGCTGCATGTGCGCCGCCGCCGCCGCCGTCGCCGCGAGCGGCGCGGCATACAGGATGTGGGGTGCGGGGAAGTGCACGAAACCGCCGGGGTACCCGGGAAACATAACAGGGTATGGCACGGGGGCGCCCGGGAAGGCGACGTATGCCAGCGAAGGGTAGCCCGCGGGCGGCGCCAGTAGGGGCTGGGAGTAGTAGGCGGCCGGATAGCCTGGGGCGAGGGGCACGCCCGCGGCCATTGGCAGGGACCACGGCGATCCGTTGGAAGGTTAGGAATGAGGAGGTCCGCTCTAATGAGCGCGAGACCGATGGCAGTGATGCTATGGTATGAGTAACTTATCTATCTATCTATCACGGCGGCAGGGACCGCGCGGGCGGCGCGGTGCGGCGGACTGCTGCTGCTGCTGCTGCTGCTGCTGCTGCTGCTGCTGCTGCTGCTGCAGGGGTGCGGCCAGCTGCTGAGGCAGCACCGCTGCCACCGCTGTCGCTGAAGGCGCTGCTGCTGTTGCCCGATCTTGAGCTGGTGCAGCCACCTGCGTGCGACCGCTGTTGCTGTTGCGGCTGCTGCTGCTGCTGCTGCTGCTGCTGCTGCTGCAGCTGCAGCTGCAGCTGCGACAGCCGCTGTATCAGCTGCTGCTGCTGCTGCTGCCGCTGCGGCGGCTGCTGCGGCTGCGACGGCTGCTGCTGCTGCGGCGGCTCCTGCGGCTGTGGCTGCAGAGGTCGCGGCGCCTGCTGCGACGTGAGGGGCACCGACTGCATCTGAGCTGTCACTAGGCGGCTGCCGCTGGTGCCAGGGTCCTGCTCAGAAGCGCTGACAGCTGCTGCGACTCTGGCTGAGCGCCCGGGGGACACATCTGACGGAAGGTTGAGGGAGGGCCCAGCAGTGGGCGGCGCGGAGTGCTGCAGGAGTCCGCTGTAGCTGCTGCTGGCGCTGCCGTCAGCGGCGCTGGATCCGCAGCCACTGGTTATGATGGTGGCGCCGCCGGAGCTGCTGTGCTCACTGCCGCGGGTGCTGCTGCTGGCCCCACTTGCCGTGGTTGCGTCGCGCGGCGCGCAGCCTGTGCTGATCGCGGGTGTGTGAGGGCCCTGGTGGCCGCACGCGGCACTGGAGGCCGCTGCGCTTGGCGCGGCTGTGGGCGGAGGCGGAATGATTGGCAGCTCTGAGAGCTTGCGGCATCATGGTGGCGGTGACGATCGCGCATTGTGAGGATCAGAAGGCCGCTACTATGATCTCGATTCAAAATGGACAGCACAGGCCTGGCCGACATGATGTGTAGGGTTGGGCTCGTGAACTCACGGTGTGCGCCAGTGCACCAAGGGGCACCTGTTAAATCGGTCCTGCAAACTGCTCAATCGCCACAGCGCCTCGAACACCTCGATACATCACGCAACTCAAGGGGCCACTACAGCCGTTCAAGGCCTGCATGCCGCCGCTGCCACAGGCCTGCTGCAGCTTGAGCGACCCGTGCCCCACCTGCGGCATGCTTGTGAACCACGCGCGCCGGGCAATAACGCAGCTGTTGTCCTCGCCGGGCCCCGTCTGGAGGACGTAGTGCTGTGCCATCTTGTGCATTAGCATCCGCTGATCGTGGCAGGGTTGAGGGCGGAAATGGAAGTCAAACGACCTGTAAGGCTGCAGGTGATTGCCAACATGCGAAGCCGTGAGGGCTCGCGCTCCATCCGATACTGGTGCGCCCGCACGCTTGTGTTCGCGGCACTGCCTGGGTCGCTCACGCGCTTGTTGGAGTCCTCCCTGGGGAACTCTAGGGTCTCCTTGTCGCTGGCTACAAAATCCTCCACCAGGGCCACGTACTTCAGCACTGAAGTGTGCGAGTGTATGTATGCATGTGTATCAATGAGGAGAGGGTAACAGTGAAGCACCAAAGCCAATGCCATGCCAAGGCGCTGGGCGGGCGGCAGTGAAGGTCTCCCAACAGCGAGGGCCACCAGCGGGTTCACGCGCAAAGGGGACCGTGGCCACGTCACCCGGTGACTGGCGGAGGGGGATCTCACCGTCGACCAGCTGCGCGCTGCTCCTCATGGCGGTCCGCAGGGCGATGTCGACTGTTGCGAGCGACTCGCGGCTGCAGAGCGCGAGAGGGTCGCTGCATGCAGCAGCGTCGGCTGCTGGGGACCCTTCGCCCGATGCGCCCAGGTGGGGCACCATGCAGCGCTCCTCATCGCAGGACCCGCTCATGCTGTTCAGCACACAGAGGTCGACGGTCGCACGATACCAGAGGTGGCTGGGAAGGTGGTCCTCATCTGATCCCCTCGGCAAAGGTTGAGTCGCAGAAGCACAATAACCACAATGTTTCAAGACACCGCGCAAGTCGCCCACACGGCCAGCCAACAGCCATGCATGCCAACACCGTCGGATCGAACTCGTGTGGTACAAGGAAAAACGAGTGGTATTTGGACGTGCGATCGGCCGTCGCAGCTTTCTCGACCAGCTTGCTTGTCGGGGTAACGTTGGTGGGGCGATTATCTCCGAGCTGGTGATGATCCTTATGGGCACGTAGCGGCAGGCTCACGTGATACCATTTTTTTGTGGTAAAAGCTCCATTGTCGAAAGGCAGGCAGCGCGTGGTCGCCCGCTCCGGCAGCAGTTCAAACGGTAGTTGGCGGGCCAAGCTCGGGCTCGTGGGACGGCGACAACCGGGGCCATTGCAAGTTTTGCATTGTCTAGAAGCTTCAAAGGACTCAACGAACGACGCCAGAGGTGCAGGCCAGTTTTGCATGCGGTGCTAGTGTCATGCTTGTCGTTGAAAGGGCTGCGCACGGATCCGGACGAGTGTTGAAGTAGACCTAGGGATTGATCAATGTCCGCGCGGGTCCCCAGGGCCGGAGGAGGCGAACTCAAGGCGTGCACAATGCGTGCTGGGTCGCCGCAGCAGTGCGAGTGGCGAGGCGCCGAGCTGCTAAACGCTGCAGAGGCCGAAGAAGACGCGCTGGCGCTGCCGTGGCACCTCATGCATGGACCTAGCAACCCTGTACCAGACGCGGGGCATTTAAGAAGTACAAGCCACCGGTGAGCGGTGCTGGCGTCACCCCGTCGACCTGATGCGTGCGCGTGATCTGGCCTCACGCATGCGGCGACAAGCGGCGCGCATGGGCGCGCAGAGGGGCGCGCCTGTGGCAAACCTGCGGCCAGGCACAGCCAATCGCCCCCGCGTGCACTGGACAGTGCGCTGCGCCGCGCCCAAGGCCTCGGGGCGTGCAGCTTCCACCCTGGTTCCAGCCTTCTTCCATTCTCGTGCCCCGGCAGCTGGCCGTCTGCACCCCGCTTCCCTGAGGCCCCCGCCGCA
>NW_014012216.1:0-14409 GCF_000611645.1 Monoraphidium neglectum
CAGGAGAAGGGGGTGGGAAGCCAGGCCATGGAGGGCGCCAAGAAGAGTTTGTTCAACAGCATGTACCCTCGCTTGTGTCTGAAACCCAGCAGCCTTGCCGCATGGCTGCAGCGTGCCCTCTGTCGCCCCTTCGCTGCCTTGCACCCGAGACTCAATAGGTGCATCGCGGTCGCTGGAGCCGTGTTGGCATTGCTCTCCAACGCACCACGCACGGCCCCTGCTGCGCTCAAACGCTGCACCCCTGCCACCAGGACCTCACGCTGCGGCACCCCTGCCGAAACCATCGCTCACTGTATGGGGAACAGCACGTAACGGTCGGGGTTCTCAGCCAGCAGCGGCTCCACCCCCTCTCGCCCCAAGCCACTCCGCTGCTGCCAAAGCTCCTCCAGCGCCCGCGGCACCAGTACGCCAGGCACATCTGGCAAGCTGCCCTGGCTGCTGCTGCAAGATGCTCGGCCGCCGCCGCCGCTGGTAGCTGCAGGGCTGTCTCCGCCGACGGCTTGCTTCAACAACTGTTGCAGCAGCGGCCGAGCCCCACGCTCAAGCGGCAGCACGGCAGGCTGCCCAGTGTGCGTGGGGGGCGCTGGCGACGAACAGTCAGGCGTGCTACTTTCCAGCCCATGGCTGCAGCCCACCTCGCTGCCATTGTTGCTGCTGCTGCCACCAGTGGTGTCGTCACTGTTACCACCGCAGCTGAGCGCAGCGTCGAGCTCACTTGACCCCGAGCTGCTGGTGCGATGTGCGGCAGGAATCAAGGCCGCCGCCGAGCTCTCCAAACATTCGCCACTGCGCCCTGCCATGTCTCTAGGCCTCAATGGCGAGGTGGCTGCCAGCGGAAGCTTGCAAAGCGAGTCGGCAGTTGTGCTTGCACCCGCTGGCATGACCACTTGCGTGCGGTCGTCCCCTGCCTCGCCATCAGGTTGCCCAAGAGCCCAATCCTGCGAAGAGCGAGCGCATTCTTCAAGACCTACCAAGAACACTCTCCCTGCGCAAACATGCCCCAAGCCACACGCGCGACGCAGTCGCACAGTCGTTCACAAGCGCCGCTGGCGTTGCGTCGCTGGCGGTGCTCACGAGCTTCGTCCACACCACCATGGCAAAATAATGCTTAAATTTCGACTCGCGCCGCGTTTGCAGGCGCGCTCACCTTCATTGCCTGCCACCAGTGGTGCGAGCGTGCTGCGTTCAGACCTCACCACCGGCTGCCTGCACCCCTCACGAGGCGCGCTACAGTCGCGTGACACCTCTCAATCACTGAAAAGTGCCACTTCGAACAGCTCCCCCAGGAAGACCGCTCTTCGGCAGTTTGTGTAGTTTGTGTGCCAAAGGCTGGAGCGAACCGTAGCAATAAAAGTAGAAAGATCTCAGGTTCAATCAGCCAAAAGATTTTCATATGCTGCTCCTGCTGCTTGATTTGGCATTCAATTCCCCGCATGCTGCCCGTGCTGTGCTGCTTGTGCTCGTTGCCTGATGCGCGTTCTGCTCAAACCTTTCCCTCCAGCCGAAGCGGCAGAGTTGCCTAGATGCTGATGTCACCAATTTGAGCGATCGGGGCAAGGGGTGTCCCTGGCATGCGCAAATTGTCAACAGCGTATAGACGGGCTGCCAGGTGCTGGTCCAGAGCTTGGCCTTGGAGGCAATATGATTACCGGGGGTGACCCTTGATCCCTCCTGTGGGCCCACTCATGGCTTATTTTGATGTTATAATGTATGTTACATCGCACCAAATTCGTCTCAGTTGATCCTGTAGTGTCCTTGGGATGCCGGGGGGGATAGACCCTTGACATTTGCATCCACAACATCCACGCGCTGGCTTTGTTGCTGCTGCCGTGTGCAGTGCCGCTTTGGGCGCCAACTCCCAGCCTGCGCCGCGGGGTTGCACAAAGATTGAGGTGCCTGAATGGTAGCATGGTGGATGACATGCCTCGTGTGGCAGACGCATGGCGTTCTGGCCTCTGAACCAGTTGGCCGTGTGGCGTCTGCCCATCGTTTCATGACATGCAGGGCGAGCGACATGGAGGGCACTGCTGCGGAACGCCGCGAGGCACACATGGTGTGCTGAATAGCCTAGTTCGATGCTCGTGCCGAGTGCCTGGGCTGCGCATGCAGTGCATTCAACGGCTTCAGGCAGGTTGAACCGGGGGGGGGGGGGGGGAAATGGGGTTATTGTGTGTCTGCTGAAAGTTGCACATTGAAAAAACCGCAGCCAACCCTACCCCCCCCCCCTCATTTGCCTGGCATGGACCGACCGCGGCTTTGTGGGCATGCGGCGGTGCGGCATCACCGGGGTGGAGCGAAAAGGCAACCGGCCGAATAGTCCAGGACATCTGCGAGGTTTTTCTTGTGCGGTGATGTCAAGCGACCGAGCAGCCTAGCGCGATCTAGAGAACACACAACAGCGCATGCCGTCTGCCGGCCGGTCACGCCGGGCTGTCTCAAACCATCCCAAATCCTGTAGATGGTGGCGAGCTTTCAATAATTCGATCGGGTTATTTCCTTGTTTCTACAATACTTGACACAAAAGTGCAAGGCTCCATCGTCGCATACAGTACCCTCCAATCTGCCTCCCTCGCCGCATTCTTTATAGTATTGCTTTTCATAAGGGAGCGCCCGCAGGGCGGACGAGTTCTTGCCCGTGCTTCAATGCAGCACCCAGACCAAGTCAGGCGGAATTGAGCCATGCACATTGGCCCGGGTGCCACGAGCGCTGGACAGCAGAAGGAGGACGTAGAATAGTGTAGAGAAGGCGCCAGCAGCGGGTGCGTTGCAGGAGCTGGAGAGGCGGCGGCGATGCCCACCGCCGCCGCAGCCGCTGCCCAGCCTTGCGCATGCAGCACAACGGCGTGTGCACAGTGTCATTGACTGTGATCTTCGCGCAAACTCACCGCCCTGCCCCTGTGCTCTGTAGAAGGCATCCCCCTTATGGGGCTGTTCAACTTGCTGCGAAGGGAGGGCGCGAGGAACGTCAAGGCGACGGCGGGGCCCGCAGCCGCGGCGGCTGCACGCCTGGAAAACGGCGGCGCCAGCAGTGACGCGCGCGCGTCTTTCGCCTCCACCGCCTCCAGCGATGCCATCATTGAGCCACCGCGTGCCTCGTTTGGCGCGTCGGCGCTGGCGCGGCACGTGTCGTTTGCGCCAGCGGCCGCGCGGCGCGGGGCGATTGATGTGTCGGGGCCCGTCTCGGCCGAGGACGGCGCTGGGCCACCGTCAGCCGACCGCGGTCGGCTGCCGCCAGTCCCGCCGCCCGTGATCGAGCGCCGCCGCAGCAGTGGGACCGCCAGTGTCGATCTTGACGGCTCGTTTGCGGACGCCGTCCTCATGCACCGCGGGAGGTGCGTGCCGCTCCTGAGGCTGCTGCTCGTGGGGTCCGCCTAGCCCGCGCAGCCGCGCGCGTCTTCCTCGTACCCACACCATTGGTAGCCGCGCTGTCAGCAGCTGCAATGCAGCTGAGCTCACCTCGCGCCATTTTGAGGAGGGGGGGGGGGCGGGAGCCGGCAGGTCTGCTGCGCGACATCTGCGTTGACCCCGGACGCGCCTCCACGTGCGCGGCCACCCGCGGGACGCAGGAACGCGCTCATCTACCGCGCCCGCGAGCGCGAGGGGCGGCGCCCAGTGGTGCTCAAGGCGTACGACCCGCGCCGCGGCGCCGCGCTGGAGCGTGAGGTGCGGCTGCTGCGGGAGGCGGGGCCGCACCCCGGCCTGGTGCGGCTGGAGGCCGTGGTTCAGGCCAGCGGCGCGACACACCTGGTGCTGGAGGCCTGCGGCGGCGGCACGCTGATAGAGGCGATCGCCAACAACGGCGGCAGGCTGCCGGAGCGCGTCGCGGCGCGGCGGATCGTGGGGCCGCTGCTCCGCACGCTGGCGCACCTGCACTCGCGCGGCATTGTGCACAGGTGCGCACGCGGGATGTAGGGGGGCGGACGGCGCATGGTCGGGGGCAGGGGGCCGAGGGGATGGGGGATTGCAGGGCCGGGCGAGAACGTGCTGGACTGGACCGGGCTGGACTGGGATGGAATGGGATGGGCTGGGCTGGGATGGGCTGGTCGCCGCTCCGCCTCACTGTGATCATGCGCCGCGCCGCCATCATCGTCCATGCAACCTCGCAGCAGGGCGAGCAGCAAGCTGAGGGGTCAGTCAGCCAGCGCGACCCCTGCCTAGCCCCTCAGCGTTGCTTGCCTGCGCTGGCACACCCTGCAGCTGCGAGCCCTGTGCCCACCACACCCTTGCCCCGCCGGCCCCGACCGCCCCCCATGTCGGCCCTCAGGGACATCAAGCCCGAGCACATCCTGCTGGCGGCTGACGGCCTGCGCGTCGCCGACTTCTCAACGGCGGCCTACCTGCCCTGGAAGCAGGCCAAGCTCACGCAGGACGCAGAGCGCAACGCCGCGGCCGCCACCCCGCCCGCGGCCGGCGGCGACGGCGCCGCCGCGCGCCCGCGGCGCGCGTCGGCGGGCCAGGCGCTGCGCTGTGAGCTGCTCAACCACCGGCTGTCCACGATGGCGGTGGAGTACATGGCGCCAGAGGTGCTGTCAAAGCCCACGGCAGCAGAGGTGTTCCACCTGGTGCGGGCTGGACGCCACAGGGCGGGTTGGGTTGGTGGCAGGAGGGCTGCGTGCTGGTTGTTGTGGGGCCAGGAGCGTTGAGCCTCCCTGGGGTGGCTGCGAGCAGACCGCTCCCCGCCGCGCGGTTGCCCGTTCCTTACCCCAGCGACTCCCGCCCCCATACCACGCGCCAAGGCGCGGCCTTGCCGCCCTCTTGGGTGCCCATCCCGCCGTTAAGCTCGCCCCCCCTGCAGCGGCCTCACCCCGCTCCTCCCTCCTTCTGCGCCCCTCCCCCCCCACCCATGGGGCCCAGGTCCTGAGCTGCGGCATGTCTGAGGAGGAGCTGCCTGTGTATGACGAGAAGGCCGACATCTGGAGCGTCGGCGCGCTGCTCTTCGAGGCGCTGACCGGCTTCCAGCCCTTCCTGGCGGACGGCGCCGCAGAGATGGCGGCCGTCGTGGCGGCGCGCCTGGAGGAGCGCGACCCAGACACGGGCCTGCCGGGCTTCCTGGCGCGCCAGCCCGCGCTCAGCGCCGACGCCAAGGACTTCCTGGCGCGCTGCCTGGAGCCGCGGCCGGAGGCGCGGCCCTGCGCGGGGGACCTGCTGCAGCACACCTGGATTGCGCGGCGCCGCTCCGCCAACGAGGAGCGCCTGGGGCCGGGGGGCCTGCGCAGCGGGAGGGAGTCGGACTGCGGGGAGCAGGGCGCAGTGGCCGGCGGTGGCGGCGGCGGGGCGCGGCCCGGGCTGCACATGCACGACCTGCTGGCAGACGCGTTTGGGGGCCCCGGGGCCGCGGGCGGTGCGGACGGCGGCGCAGGGCATGGCAGGCGGCCGGGCGCCGCCGGGCGCGACGGCGGTGCAGGTGGAGCCGGGGCCGGCGGCGGCGCTGGCGGCGGCGGCGTGTTTGGCGCGCTGCACCGGTCGGCGTCTGTGGCGGACGCGGCGGGGCCCTTCCTCACGACGCGCAGCCACACCGGCCGGCTGGAGGGCGCCCTGCCTGGGCGGCGCGCGGCGGCGGCGGCGGCGCTGGCCGGCGCCGACGACGACAGCGACTAAACGCCGCCGAACGCCGGCGAATCTGTTGACACGCAGGGCCGCGCAGGCCCGGCCCCCAGCGACCACCCCAGTAATTGAGGGTGTGCGTTTGTGGCGATGTGTGTTCCCCGGGTATTTCACGGCGTGAGGCGCGGGGACCCTCCGTCGGGGCTTCCTGAGACTGTCTTGACTCATCAGAGCGCGGGGGACGCCCTACGGGCGCCTGCTGCCCCCCACGGGCACCTGCGGCCCCTGGGGCCAGTGGGTATGAGAGGGCCTGGCGGCCGCCGTCTGCTTGGCGCCGCCGGCTGAGGGGCCGCCCGCCTGGCGGCTGGTGCGTGCTCCCCACGTATGTCGTTAAACCCCAAACCATTCAACGGTCGGGTCCGTTCATGAGCCACAACCTTCGGCCCTTGGTGGTTGGAGCCGTGTCGTGATTTGGGGTGCGGTGGGGCAGGGGCGCGAAGAGGCCGTGGCGCAATGCGGCCGGCTGGGTGGCAGTCTTTCGCCTGCTCGCGCCGTGCGACCGCGGCGCGTACGGCTTGCGTGCCGTGGCCTGTTCAGTCGTCCATGGCGTGGCACGCGGCTTGCTGCACGTCCCATGACAAGGGGTCGCGGCCGCGAGTCCGAGAACCTCTTCTTCTTTGCAGTATGGAACCTTGGCTTTGCGCGCCGCACAGACTGCTCAACTGCCCTGGCAGGCACTGCAGCGCCGTCGATTTTGGGTGCTGCGTTCAGTTGACGCCTGGCACCGCACTGGCGCTCCTTGCCGCCACCTACCACCTTGAAATTGCGGCTTGACAGCCGCAACGCGCGCCATTGCTCTCGGCTGCGCTGCGCAGCGCGCCGGCCGTGCACCCCCTGGACGGGAGGCGGCCGCCACTCCGTACCCCCGGGCGCTGCCTGCGCCAGGCGTCACCCGGGCGCCTGGTATGTGCTTGCGGCAGCCACAGTGCGCCGCGCTGACACAAGCAGCACCCTGGCCCTGGCCTTGGCGCCTGCGTGTGGGACGGAGGGCGTGGCTGTGCCGCGAGAGTCTTGGCGGTCCAGGGCCCAGCCACCTACCAGCAAGCCCTGCACATGCCTGCCGACTTTCAAGGCCCCAGCACAAGACCCCAGGACACACGAGTCTGTTTTACTTGCAGTCTGTTCACACTGCGGTGAGTGGCTTGAGCACCACCACATGGGGCGACAGCGAAGCTGCCCCCCTCGCGCCGGCGCTCTGAGGCGCACCTGGGCAGCCGGTTTTGTTGTGCCAAGAGGCCCCTCCTGCGTCCGCACGCACTCGCCCCGCATCTGATGCATCAAAATTTCCTCAACTGCTCGTCGGCAGTCCCGCCCTCAGCCAGTCCTTCGGGGCCCCTGCCGGCACGCACTGGCCCACGCACTGCAACGCCGCCCCACCGCCGCCCCCCTCCTGGCGCGCCTGCTGGCACCCATTCGCCGGCGGCGCCCCTGACCCGGGAGTCTGGGGTGGTGGCCGCGTGGCCCCTGAGGGCCGATCCAGCAACCCAGCTTTGAATGAGCGACAGTGCCGGTGCCCGTTTTGACGGCTCAGTGAAGCAACGCGTCGGGCGCTGCCGCCCGTTCCAACTCCGCTGGATCACCCCTTTGGCCCCAGGCTGTGTTTGCAGCGGATGCGCCGTGCAGTCGCAACCACTCCGCAAAGGTGTGTGGCGCGTCGCTGGGATCTTTGTGTTTTGCCCTGGGGAGGTGGCCGCGGCGACATGGCGCGGCAATGGCGGCCGAATGCAGCTGCTGGCGCGCGCCCCCAGGCGCGCATGCTGCCGAGAGAGCGTGGCTTTTGCCCGGTGTACATTCTTCGGTGAGTCGCCGCCCGTTGTTTGTGTCGTGTAATCAGTTGTCTGTATTGCTCATCCCTTGAAAGGGGATAATCATCTGGTCAACGCCATCAGGGGCGCACGGGGGCGCCATCGTGGTGCTAATCCATCCCCGAGGCCGGGCCACCAAAGGAACGCAGAGTCTTCAGCCAACTGTTGCTCAAGCCACGCGATGCGATCGCATGCATCCTGCGATTGCATGCATCCTGCCAGTCGCTGCAGCATCAGAGTAAATGGGGCTATCCAGAGCAGATGCTGCAGGGTTGGGTCAGGGTGCGGGCCCAACCCGCGGCGACATGCGCACACAGCAACCCACACCGGCCACCCACCACAGCTCCAAGCCGCCACCAGCAAGGCAGGGCCCTCCAACAGGCGGCGCCTGCCCCGCTGCAGCTCAAGGGGCCCCACCGCGCCTGAACGTGCTCCACGCGCCCCCGCGGCCTGCGCGCTGTGCGGGCGCAGCCCCCTACAGCTTGCGCGCCAGCGCGGCCACCCAGCTGCGGTCCTTGCCTGGCAGAGCGCGCGGCCGGTCGCCCAACACGACCAGCGCCCCGCCGCCCGCCACGTGCTGCAGCAGCAGCGACTGCGCCCCGCGCGGCACCACCGCCCAGCTGTCCACGCCGGCCCGCGCCATGGCTGCGCGGTCGGGGAGCCAGAGCTGCTGCCGCTGCCCCCGCAGCACTGCCGCAACGTCTGCGGAGGCGGCTGCGCCGCGGGCCAGGTCCTGTGGGGGCGTGGGATGAGCAGGTTGCAGTAGGCAGCGCGGTAAGGCTGGTACGCCTCGGGTTGAGAGTGTCACGGGCCAGTGTCACGCTGCCGCGGGTGCCGTCAGCGCCCTGCAGCCATACTCTGGCCGAAAACCTCTCCTGGCACCTCTCACCTTCGCAGCCGCATCAAGCACCACTTCGCCGCCGCCACTGCCGCCGCTCCCGCTGGCGCCACCGGCCGCACCGCTGCCGATCGCGCCGCGCGCCGCCACCACCTCGCCCCCGCCGAGGGCCACCACGACGCCACAGCAGTTGGCGTTCTTGAGCAGCGCAAACGTGAGCCAGGCCAGCTCCCGCTTGTCCGCCTCTGGCAGGCGCTCCGCCAGCACAAACACGCGCGCCGCGCCGTCGACGGCCTCGGCGGCCTGCTGGCGGCCGCGGCCGGGCAGCACCTGTTTGAGGCGCTCTTCTATCTCGGGGGTCACCACACACAGCGCCACTAGCAGCGCACACAAGAACTCCGCACGCTCCTGGGGGTGGGGGTTGGGGGTGGGCCAGGGGCGTGAGGGTGGGGTGTTGAGATGGGATTCGGGCAGTTGGGTGGGTGGGATGAGGGTCGCCAGGGTGAGTGAAGGTCAGGTGGATCGCGAGCCCTGCTGTGCGCCGGCTGGCGGTCAGCAGGCCCGCTTGCCAGTGACAGCAGCCCTGGAGCAGCAGATGGGCGCGTCGCCGTCGCGGCGCCGAACAGCCGCTTCGGGCGCCTGCCGTGCGCCTGCCCGCAGGCCTGCGAAGCCACCGGCCGCGAACCTGCGCCGGCGGCACGGGCTGGGCCCCGAGAACATGGTTGAGGGCGAGCAGCGCCGCCGCGGCGCCGCCGACGACGCGCGGCACGAGGCTGTCGTCAAAGCCGGGTATGCCGAGGGTGAAGCGGAACACCGCCACATCCAGCTCATCGCCGTCGTTGAGGCCACCACCGCCACCACTAGCACCCCCGCCGCCGCCACTCGCTGGTGCGACGTGCGTTGGGTGGGGATCGCAGGGGGCGGGACGGCGAGCACGTGAGGGCGAGCTCCGCACACTGCATGGCTTCGCTGATTATGGGGTCGTCCCCAAGGGCAAGCACCCAGCGGAGTCGCAGTGCTTTTCATCACACCTGCATGTAAACGCACGGAACTCCTGGGCTGCAAGGAGGGCTGTCCCGAGCTGAATGGGTCCCGCTTGGCTGCAGAGCATCGCTGCCTTGGTGGCCACTGCTGCTGCTGATGCGCCGCAAGGGCATGCCTGCGGCAGGCACGCCGGCTGCAGCTGGCGTGCGTGGCACATTGTCGGCTGTGATTACGGATCTGCATCGCACGTTCTGAATGGTTCCTCGGCTCAGTTGCAGATCATGTGCGCGTAGATGTGTGCCTAGATACTGTATGCGTACAAAGTATCAAAGCTGGCTGTTCACTACCCCGACTTCATTCAGTGTCGTGCGGAGTGCAGCACACTTTGCTCTGGGGACTAGTGCCGTACCGAGCAACCCGATGACCAGGCTCTGCAGACCGGTGTGCGCATGCGCCCGCAGTCTGTGCTGTGCTACCAGCATTGTCTATATTCAAATGCCACACATGCGAAGATGCCGCAATGGTCAGTCTGCCGTGGCAAAAAGCGCTCAGCTGCCCTCTTGCTATCCAATCAGACCCATGACTGAATGACAGCTCGCCCCTCGAACCCAAACGCAAAGAAGAAAGAGAGGGGCCACGACACATGACTCAGTTTTACAATTTGGTACAAAGGAATCTGGGTCAATCCAGCTGGAAGTCAAGCCTGAGGAGCCGGGCGGTGAATCCTGGGCAGCAGCGACGAGTGTTGGCGGCCCCGAGGCCCCAAACCAACAAGAACGACCCGGTCACACGCAGTGTGCCTGCACCGCAGCAGTGTCCCCAACACGCACCGCAGCCGGCTGTCAGGTCCCGCGGCTCCTGATCATGCCCGGCGCTGCGGTGGGGTTTCATGCAAGGCGGAGAGAAAGCGCAGCGTCAGCGTCAGCGCGACACCTGAGGGCGGAGCCCCTCACGCCAAAGCGATGTGGGCCAGCATCATCACCGACCCAACCCAACCCCTGCAACCCCACCTGGCGAGAACTTGATGTCCTCAGGCGTCAGCGGCATGGAGGCCACCAGCTGATAGGGTTGGCGGATGGGAAGCGGGGCAACGGGGAATGGGCACGGAGACCGCGGCGTGCTGCCGCCCCTCCCGCGCGGCGCTCTAGCGCGCTGACATCGGCCCCAGGAATGGCTTGCTCCCTGGGCAGGGACGCTAGGTTGCATGCCGCGCAGGACCCCACGCATGCGCCTGGGGTGACAGGAAACGCGCTAAGCACGCTCAGATGCGACTGGCGCCCCGCAGACCCCAACGCTGCAGGTGCTCTGCGGCCAATGCAACCCGCCGCAGCCCCCCCTCTTTGGCCGCACCTTGTCAACGTCCAGGGGGGTGCGGTCCACCACGCGTGCCGTGTACTTGTTGTTGCGCCGGAAGTCTCGGCCTTAGGGCGACATGGAGCGCGGGGACCGCAGTGCACGACGTTTCAGGCGGGCCGGTCGCAGGTCGCAGGGGAGGGTGTGGCACTGCCGCTGTCCATCACAATCGCGTGTGATGTGCCAGAGCCGTGGCCTGCAGCACGCCGTGGGGGCCAGCCACCTGCGCCTGGCTGGCAGCCGGCCTCGTTGACAGCTAGTCCCAGCGCATGACGGCCCCTCGCACCCCAGCCACAGGCCCGGCCCCAACCCCAACATCCCTCACCGTAGTAGCGCGTGTTGTACACCAGCGCCGGGATGTCGTGCGGCACGATGGCGCTCACAGGCTGGGACCTGGCGCGCGCATCGACGGCGACGGGGAGAAAGGGGCAGGGGGGGGGAAAGCCGCCTCAGCTGGCAGCTGGCGGGCACATCTGTCACAAGTCGGGGCTAGAAGCCGTGTTGTGCACAGCACGACCGTCCCCACCCAACAGCATGCGGGCCTGTGTGTCTTGTTGGGCCCGTAAGCTGCATTCCCCGTCAAACGGCCACAGCCGGTTGCACCCCACCCCGGGGTGGAGCCCACCCTGGTGAATGCTTGCGGTAGTCTGACGCGCTGGGCATGTACTCCAGGTAATCTACTGTGCTGGTCAGACCCGTAATCTGCGAGCACGACCGCGACTGAACGCTCAAAACCCGATGCACCGCTACGGCATGGCGCCGCTGCGGCGCGGCGCTGCACAGCGCTCGCAGCGCTCAGTGGTGCCTTATCGCCCGCCTGCCCCCACCCACCTCCCACGGCTTCTTGAAACCTTTAAATATCCCTCCTAGGGCCTTCACTATGCTGCCCATGCTGATAGTGAGACTGCTGGTACAGATCCACAAGTAGATTTAGAAAAGAACCGCAGATAATGGCATCTAGAAAAGTTGTGTCTTGTAGAACAACAAATGGAGCCGTGCAGCAGGGAATTCGTACAGTTCGCCTGCAAAAGTGTTCTACACGGGTGCAACTCTGCACGGCGCTTGCTGGCGAAGCAACCTTCTTTCTTGGACTACACTGAGAGTATATGGCTGACACCCAAGTGCTTTCCCGTATCACATCCTTCAAAACACTAGACCCGGCCCCGTCAGCCCACAGGCCACAGTTACCCGAGATCACTCTGCCTTTTTCGCAGCCCTGTGATGGATTGGTTGGTATGATGGCCCATGCATAGTGAAACGTCGGCGTGAGCACACGGCCCATCAACTGGGGGGCCAGCGGCCCCTAGAACGGCGTGGGATCTGCAAACATGGCCTTCTTCGTCCCTACTCGATTTGTGTGGCGTTTTGGCGGTAGAGCGGTGAGTAGTGTGCTCATATGGGCCCAGGCTTAGCTCTTTCGGGCCAGGAGTGGCCGGCCCACACCCGCCTTTGCCAGCCGTGCGCCCCAGCAGCAAGCGCGCTGCGCCGCACGGCCCGCATGGCAGACCACTGGTTTGGGTCCAGGGTTACTTATCGGCAGCTCAACGTGTGGGATATGGCCCCTGTGCGTCGCAGGTGCACCTGTGTGGGTCGTTCACCCGATGGGTGGAGACCATCCCCATGGCGCCGGTGGAGGGGACCCCGGGCGCTTTTGCAGTCGTCGTGCACCTGCCACCGGGGTGAGCGGTGGGAGACACCACGCGACCACGTATGGTCGTCAAGGGCAGCAGCTGTTGGGGACTCGCTGGCGGTGACATTCCTTAGGGCACCCTTTGCCCAGCACGTGCCCACAGCATCGTCTCCCGCGTCACACCACCCGCTCCGCTCGTGACAGCTACCACCAATACAAATTTATTGTGGATGGCAAGTGGATGCACGACGAAACGGCACCATACATGCCAGACCCCCTGGGCAACGTCAACAACTGGCTATTTGTGCGGAAGATTGAGCCACCGCCGCAGCAGCCCGTCGCAGGGTGAGAGCCGAGGGCCGCGGCGGGGCGTGAGTCTAGTCGCGCTTGGCGGGCTACGCGGTCTGACGTTGCACGGGTGTCTGCCGATGCTCTTTAAATTCTTGAGTCCAATGCTGTTGCGCCGGCCGTCTCTGCAGGATCACGTTTGAGCAGCAGCAGCAGCTTCTGCAGCAGCAGCAGCAACAGCAGTTACAGCAACAGGCCCAGCAGCAGCAGCAAGCGCAACAGCAGCAACAACAGCAGCAACAGGCGGTTGCTGCTGCAGCGGCCGCTGCGGCGCTGCTCCAGCAGCAGCAACAGCAGCAGCAGCACTTGGTAGCGGCGGCGCAGCAGGTGGTGGCGGCGCAGCAGCGGTCTCAGGTTGCTGCACAGCAGCAACAGCAGCAACAGGCGCAGGCACATGCACAGGCACAGCAGCAGCAGGCAGGGATAATGCAAGCGCCACGGGCCCAGGCCATCCCTACCAGCCCCACGGCACTCAGTGGCGCGGCTGGAGGCGGGTCGGCGGCGGGTGGGCCGGGTGCCTCTGTCGCGGTGGGGTCGACACTGGCGGGAGGCGGCGGCCTGGGAGGCGGTGCGGGTGGCAGTGGTGCGGGCGGCAGCGGCGGCGGCGATGTGGACATGGTGCCTGCAGACAGCAGCGTGGTGGCGCCCATCATCACACAGAGCGACAGGGAGCCGGTGCGGCACCGCGGCCGGGAACAGCCTCGCTCTTTTGGGGCCGCGGCACGTGAACGCCCACGCTTGTTTCTCCACGCCAACCCCCGCTTTGGCGCCCCCGCCGCCCAGCACCTTGATCGCCCGCAACGCCACCATGCAGCCGCCCATGAGTCCCCTTCTCATCCGCCCTCGTGGCCCCTGTCCTCGCCCCCCCCCAATAGGACCTGACCAAGAAGAAGGTGAGCGATTTCCTTCACGCCCACAGCGCGTACGAGCTGATCCCCGAGAGCGGCAAGGTGGTGGTGCTGGACTGCGACCTGCCCGTGAGGCAGGCCTTCCACGCACTGCACGAACAGGTGAGCCCGCGTGTGCGGTGTCGCGTGGTTGTGCGTCCAAGGGCCCCGGGCAGATCATGCGCACGAGGTGGCAGTGGGGGGTGCGCAGTGTGGTGCGGGGCAAGCCGCCTTGACCTGCCACATGGCTCTGCCTACGTCAGCTTCGTTGTTCGCGGGGCGTTCCCACCCCGGCATCGCCGCCCCTGCGAGTGGCAGCCTGGATGCGGCTGCGGCCTTGACCCTCGCGGCAATGAGGCTGCAGTGCGTGAGTCGGCACACAATAACGGCCTTCAACCCGGGTGTCCTGCTCTCGTCAGCCCCCTCAACCCCCCCCCCCCCGGTGCACTGTTCTCAGGGGTGCGCCAGCGCGCCGATCTGGGATGGCCGGGAGGGCACCATCGTGGGTGTCGTGTCCGCCTCAGACTTCATCCACACGCTGCAGCGGCTGCGCACCGCCGTCAGCCGTGGCGGGAACAACCCCCTCAGCGAGGCTGAGATGGACGCGCACACGGTGGGTGAGGGTAGGGGGTTGTCAGACGGTGTGGCAATGCAGGTCATTTGATGGCCAACGCGTAATTGCTGCATGCACCATGCAGGTGGCAGATTGCACGTGCGGGTCTGGTGTTCCGCGCCCCACCCAACCCACTCTGAAGGCATGAGTGTCAGCGACGCCACGCTGTGCTTGCACCCCCCCTCCTCCTGGCTGTGACCCCTGCACCCCCTGTCGCGGGGCCCCCTCAGATCCGCGGCATGCGCGAGGCTGCCGCGCTGGAGGGCAGCCCTCCCAAGCCGCTGGTCTATGTGAAGCCGGAGGACAACCTCGCCAAGGTCGGGCGGGGGAGGGGGGCGGTGTTGCGT
>NW_014012215.1:0-3126 GCF_000611645.1 Monoraphidium neglectum
TCAGGGCACCGTGTTTGCGCGCTGCGGCAAGTGCCACGTCACCCACAAGCTGATCGACAACCTCCGCCTCTTCCATGAGATGACCGGCCCCGTCTTCGACGGCGCCGCGCCGCCGCTGGACCCGTCCGTCCCGCTGCCCCCGGCACTGCAGCTGCGCCTGGAGCAGCTGCGCGGGCCGGGGGGCGGTGTCGGCGGCGTGGGGGGGTTTGACGGCTTCAGGGACTGGCGGCCGCGCGGCGAGGGCGAGGGGGATGCGGCGTGACGGGTCGGCGACGCGGCGGGACGCGCCGCCCGAGGGTGTTCGCTCTTCGCCCCCTCGATTGATTGCAGACGTCAAATCGCGCGGCGTGTGCCTGAGCCACTCCCGCAAGCCGCGCCCCCAGCCAGCGCGGCAGCTGCCGCAGGGCCGCGCCTCGCCGCGCCCGCCGCAGCGCCCAGGGGCCAGCCGCGCCCTTGTGGTGCACCGGCGCGAGCCTCGTCGCTGCACGGCTCTCTCTTGGGGGCTGTGGTTGCTGGTTGTCGCTGCATGCGTGGGTTTTGGCGCCCGCCTTTTTCCGAGCCATGCAAGTTGTGTGAATGGCATCTCCCATCGTTCACGTTTGCATTTGTGGGTGCAATGCAGCAGCAGCTTTCTCTGCCTGCCCGCAGTTCCCGCCGCGTGCCTGGCGACCGAGGCACACTGTGTGTGTTTTTGCTCGTGATCGATCAGAGCAGCATTTGCAGAGCGAGGGCTGCGCTCAGCTTGCTGATGTGTGCCGCACCCAATTTATATGTCGCAATACTTCAGTTTTGGTGGCTTTCGTGCCCCATCCCACACGCGCTCGCCCCTGCCTGGTGCCATTCCTGCAGGCACGTGTGTTCTGCGCTGCAGCAAGCAGACGCCTGTGGCGATGGTCGTGCTCACTTTCCTCCTGTCGCGCTTTTGTGCTTTCTGCGTGCGTCGTTGCGTGCCTTCCCAGCAGAGCATCTGTACCCTTGTCCCACCAGCGCCCTGCCGCTGCCCCGCGCCTTCCCTGCGTGCTGCCGCCGCCGCGCCGACGGCCGCGCCGCCTCTTGAAATGGAGGGGCGCCCGGCGGCGGTGCGCCACGCTCAGCAGGGGGTGGCGGGCCTTCTAGCGGCGTGCGGGGCTGTACCAACAACATCTATGTGTGCCACCAGCAGCAAAAATACCATAGAACTGCCACCACCCTGCTCGGCGGCCGGCCGGCCTTGTAACCTCATGATGTTGGATCTGGCTTCTTGTTTATGTTGACTTGGCTGATCAGAGGAGCGAGCACAGGGTGGGCTCCCCAGCGTGTTGCAGCTGGCTAAAAAGCGGCCAAGGTCAAGGCGGAGGCGCCAAAGGGCTCAGCATACCCCAGGCCAATAATCGGATATCGGGCGCTGCTGGCTGGCGGGGTGGGAAAGCCCAGGCGACCCTGGGTGATAGGGGCGCAACAGCCAAATCAAAGTGGTGATGGCGGAAGGGCCGGCCACGCATGCCCACCAGCATCCAGATGCAGACGCGCAGGCGCTCGCATGCCCCATGAACACATGCATGGCTGTAGACTGGATGTGGCTGCTGTGCCCGACTATGGCAGGCTGCTCCAGCCGATACTAAGCGCGCAACGACCGTACGGCTCGCACGCATGGCGCCTTGAACGCCCAACAAATTGCCAAAAACAGGACGATCAAACCAGTCTCAAAAATAGGGCGTGGAAAAAAAAGCGCAAACCCCGGGTGCGTCAGACCGCGCCGCCGCCGCCGTTGCCGCCGCCGCCGCCCCCTGCCACCTTGTACTGCTTCTGCAGCTCCCACAAATCCTTGTGTGGGCCCCTCTTGACCTGCGGGCGTGCGTGATGTGGGGGTGTGCGCACCCCGGAACACGCTGAAACGCACGAACGCGGGAAGGGCCGCGTCGCGGCTGAGCGCCCCAGCCCAGCCCACTCGAGCGAGGTGGCGTTGGGGCAAAGCGGGCTGGTCGGATGGCGGCCCCTCACACACGCCTTGGTGCTGCGGGATTGCAGCGCGCCTGGCTGGCTGGACGCGCTCAAGCCCCGCTGCATGCACTTGGCGCCACGCCAGATCCACAAACAGCAGCAGCGACCCGCCCGCGACGCGTGCGCCGAACACCGGCGATGCCGCCTGCTCCCTCTGCCTTCCTGCCCACCCTCTGCACCCGTCGGCAGCAGTGGAAGACAAAGGCGCGAAAACAGCACAGCACAGCACAGCACAGCACAGCACAGAACAGCACAGCACAGCACAGCACAGCGCCCCACCTGCAGCGCCACCTCAGACAGCACCTCCCTCAGCCAGCCCCCCGGCTGGTCCGTCTCCTTCTGCAGCGCCATGAACGCCCAGTGCGGCTGCCGCTCGAACAGGGCAAAGAGCGCCTGCTCCAGCTCGGGCCGCTCCATGCGCACGCGGCGGTTGAGGGCGGGCCCCTTCAGCTCGCGGGCGGAGCGCGCCTCGTACTCCTCCTTGTCAGCCTGCATGCGTGTGTGTGTGTGTGTGTGTGTGTGTGTGCCAGCGGGAGGGGGAGGGCGGCATTCGGGCCCACGGGGGCGGTGGGCGATGTCACATGCAGGCGAGGAGCGGCGGCGCTGAGGAGCACAGGAGGGGACGAAGCGCTGGTGTCGATTGGGTCTGGGCCTCGTGCAATCCTTGGAAGGGGCTGAGGTTTGGTGCTGGGGAAGCCCCTCATCCCTCTCCCCCAGGCGTGCGGAGGGGCGGGCGGGTCGAGAGCAAGGCCCATACTGACCACCCACGTGGCCCCTCCTTACGCCCCATCACACCCAGGGCCAACCGAAGCCACCGCCGGAACCAATGCTCGCCTGTGTGTGCTTGACGTAGAGCGCCGTCCGGTGGTGCTGCTGCTGGTAGAGCTTCGTTGCCGCCTTTGGGTCCGTGATGACCGCCACCGACCGCCCCTTCTGCAGGCTGGCCAGGGTGCGCTTGCGGGTGAGCGCCCTGTAGGCCTCGTCGGCCGCGGCACCGCCCTGACGGGCAGAGGTGACGCGGGGACGACATCATGGGGTGGACTAGGAGGGCAGCGTATTGGTGTGTGGGTGCACATGCTTGTGCATGCGTGCCTGCATGCGTCTGTTCAGGAAGGCGGCAGCGGGGCAGCGTGTGCACGGTGCCCC